>NC_081181.1:167119946-167274946 GCF_029867415.1 Vicia villosa
TAAACGATTTCTATGTTTCTTATCTTTAAGACCAAATGGTTTATAAAGGAAGACAATTGAAAATCTGCATGATATACCTTTTGATTTCTATCTATTATTTTGCATTGTATTTAACAATATTCTCTATACAAAACAAAATAATTTTACATATAGTAGCAACAACCAAAGACAAAGTCACAAAACAAATTCTAAAATATAAGATAGTCAATTTCTTAAAACAATAATCTTAACATTGTGAAGGAAGAGAAACTACACTACAATTAAACTATGGAATATGATGAAGTATTGGAGAAGGATTTAGAGATTTCTGACCAAGTAAGAGATGAAGATGGTATTTTTTCCCTTTATTTATCTTTGACAAACCATAAATAATGGAGTATGATGAATGTATTTTTTGTCCAGTTGTTGCTGAATGAACGTGGATTACCATTAGAACAAAGAAAATAAATATTGTTAATTTAAATTAGAGAATGGAGCAGTAAAGAAAAATATGGAAACCATGCAAATTTTTTCTATCACTCATGCATTTGCTATATAGATGCCAAAAACGTGTATAACTGCTAATACACGTGTCACAAAAAAACTGTTTATTTATTTTTATTTAGTGCCATAAAGAAACTGCTCTCCATATTTTCACGGTTATAGTAATGCAACACTAACCACCCAATTTTAAGCCATTTTATTTTAATCAATAGTTTTTAAATAAATAAATATAAAAAAATTATGAGATAAATATTAGTTGGAAAAATACAGTTATTGAAGGGTAATAATGGAAGAAAATTAGGCCAGCCCAAAAGCTCCCATCCTCTTTAAAAAAGCGCACAATCCATATCTCTTCCCGTGTCCGTTTATGCGCTTTTTTAAGTGTGCACACGGGTCGAAATATAAAAGGTAGTTTTTATTTGTTTTTAAATTTCAATTTAAATTATTTGAGGAATAAATTTTGAAATACACACTTTTATGTTTGTCTGTCCTTTTTGAAATACACACTGAAATGTATAATATGTAAATGTCTTTTATGAGATTTTTATTATAGGTCGCCTTAAGAATAATAAAAAGGATATTTTCATTTAATTTTGTTTTTAACTTACACTATTTGTGTAATAAAATTTGTCATATGTGTTTATATGTGTTTTCATATTTGCTTGTTTATTTTTTGTCCTCTTATTTTAACTCTCCCCATCTCTCTATCTATCTCTCCCCCTCTCTCCCTCCCTCCGTCCCACTCTCTCTCTCTCCTCTCACCCACTCGAATTTTTTTATAGGATATCTATATTTATGGAGCATGAGATACATTATACATGTTTTAATTGCATAGGATTTAATTATTTACACTTGATTTGTTAACAATAGTAATCAACTCTATCAAAAAGACTATGGTAATTGACTTGCTCTCTTTCTCTCTTTCATTTAATTGTTCATATTGAAAAGGCTCAACATCACTCAAAACAACCATGCATGACACGTCATGTATACAATACAACACAAACCCTGAACAACATAAATATAGAGCATTAACAACAAAAAAGTAAAGAATTTCAAATTATATTAAAAGAACTGAGAAATGTAAAAACAATAGAGAAAAAAATTATAAAGAGTGTCAATTATAGGTATATATTTATAGATATAGTCTGCCTTCCTCATCTTTGTGTTTCCTGATGATAAAAAATCATGAAACTTAAAATGTAGAGTCATAAAAATTAAAATGAAAAAATAAAAGAATGCGAGTCAATAATAAGAATATAAATTATGTCTACTTTCACCAATTCAAAGTATAAATGGTACAAACAAAAAGTATCATGCAGTAAAGTGATCAAGAGAGTGAAGATAATGTTACCCCACACATGTATTTCTTTGGTTAATAAGTATAAAGTATAACTTACAAATGATACTTTTTTAACATATATAATTATTCTTGATTTCTTGGATGATAAAAATGTTTTTTTAGTTCCACCACTCAATTTTATATAATTTTATACCCTGTTGTATCAATTTATTGAAAATGTGAAAAAGTGATCGGTAATAAATATTAAAATTATAAAAAGGTGAAATTATAATATTAGGATATGGTTGAACATCGAGAAAAGTTAGTAGATATAATAGATTCAAAAAGTATGTAACAATTGGAGAAAAAATAATAAATTAAGAAAGTACATAATAATGGGAGAAAATGCCAGAAGTCAAGTCATGCATTTTTTAAATGTGTTCAAAACATGTTTATGAGTATGCTCTATTGCACTAACAGTACTTTATCGATAGAAACACCCATGTATTAGTTATAGAAAAAACTTCCATGAATTAATAATCTAAATAAACATATTCACTTACTGTTGGTAGAATTCATAGTATCTTATTCCAAAAAATAAATATCAATTATCATTTTCGAATCATATTTTTGAAAATTAAGTTGAGTAGAACACATAAAGAATGACAATGTTTATAAAGCAAAGTTAATGAATATATAAATACGGATTTGAAATAATGTTTGAAAAAGATGTTTATTACCATAACCAAGAGAGAAGAAGGATTCTGTCAGCAGTAGTTATTAGTGTTTATGGTTGCATTAAAAAAACAATCACACCATCAAAATGCTCACTTCTTTTTTGTATTATGCTGTAGTTATCGTTGAATTTAAATGGTAGCAGTTTCATAGGCCTTGTAACCTCTAGGTAGTTATTGTATGTGGATTCCTAGTAAATATTTTAAAAATTATTCTTTGTAACCTCTAGGTAGTTTTTATTTGTGGTTTTCTAGTAAATATATAAAAAATTAAAGGAGAAGTTTGGAAGAAAAATAGGTCAGCCCAAATAAACCTATTCTCTTTATATATTGTTATAGATTAACAATTATCTTTATTTGAGACATAAAATTCTTATTTTAAAAATGTCAAAATTTATATTTTTCTCATAGGTCACCATGAGCAAAATATTTATTTTATTTTAGACATAAATTTTTATTTTTGAATGTCAAATTTTTTATTTTTTCATAAACCACTATCAGTAAAATACATATTTTATTTTAATTAACAATTGTCTTTATTTGAAATACACATTTTTTATTTTCAAATGTCAAAATTGAATTTATATTATTATTATTATTATTATTATTATTATTATTATTATTATTATTATTATTATTATTATTATTATTATTATTATTATTATTATTATTATTATTATTCATTTTATAATTAAATAACTTAATTTAAATTTACATACATATTTAAATAGAATCTATATAGCATCAAATAAATTTATCCGTGCGGACGCACGGATATCTTGTTAGTTGTGTTTTAAAACTAATTTAAAATTAATTTTCCATACTGACATTTAAATTGTTACATGGGTGGATGAAATGTTGTAATATATTATCGTTCATTTTTCATTTTTATTCAAATCCAAATAAAAGTTTAGGAAATCAAGTTTCATACTAGGGATACTACCCAAATTTCGGTTGGCTAGAGTGAAATTTTAATTTTAATTCCAATTTTAAAATCATTTTGAATTTCAACTATAGGATTTCTAAAGTTGTGACTTCTCAGTAGTATATATATACACATTGCATATTTTTTATCTTAGCACACACTTCAAGCTTTCATTCCATATTTCAATAGTTTTTACTTGGGTACTACTTCATTACCCAACATAAAAAGTTGGGTAATTTTACCCAACTGAGGTGCCCCAAAGATATTGGTCTAAAATTGCACACGACTCATATGATTAAGAATGTAACAATTTTGGATTTTAGCAATACTACTTTAAATAATTATGAATTGACCCTATTATAAATAGTGATATTTCCCATACAAATTTAATTCAACTCACCATAGTAAACGCAACGTAGTAATGGCAGATTACAATTAAAAAAAACAAAAACTGTAGCGTTTTATTTTTTCTATTTTGTTTATTTTAATAAACTCTTTTTCAATTCTTCTAATAAGATGGTTAAAAAACCTAATAAATTGAACATATTATATATATATATATATATATATATATATATATATATATATATATATATATATAATTATAGTATATAATTTTTGTATTATTTTAAAACATATTTGTTTTAAAATTTTTTTGTAATTTTTAAATTTAAATAAATTTTTTTTGTAGTTTTTAAATTTAAATACACAATAATCACTAATAAAAATAAAATTATTGATAATAATATTTTTATAAAAGTTGTTATGGGTTGGTCACAATCACATGCCAAACTCTACATAGGTCTAATGGTCGCCAATTTATACAAATGATCGCACAAGTAGGAAAAATGTAAAACATTTAAATTCAAAAAATTTAACAATGAAACTCTCGGAGATTCATTATCACCTTTCCATATCATAATTCACAAGTGTCACACTAGAAATGGTCATTCTCAATTAACTCCTTTTAACTCTGAACGAAACCCGCCTCAAAATTTCAACATCAAATCGTCCACAACATGTAAAACAGACTAATAAATATAGAAATTAAAAAATTTCAACAATCAGACTCTCGGAGGTCCATCATCTCCTTCTTATATCATAGTAATTTACAGGTGACACATTAGATATGATCCTTCTTAACTAACTCTTTTCAACCCTAGACGACCATCGACTCTGATTTTCATAATGTTGAACCACTTGTTTACCATGAAAGTTGGTAAACAATCTCTGGTCTCCAACGAAATGGTTTACTCACAGGATCAACCAGTTAATCCTAGGACATGTGGTTTTGTATTAAGATTATGTTCTTTGAATTTAAGAACACTTTGACAATGTTCATTGTTTTGAATATTCTGTGTTTTAATCTAAGTGAAAGTAACGTAACTTTGCAGAAATTGTAAAGAAACGCAATAAAAAGCAATTGAAAATAAATTGCAAAAAGTAATGAATTCTGGAAATGTAAAGGAAATTATAAACTGAATAAAGTATGGTGTTTACACGTACATTTCTCAGTGACTCTTTTTCAATAGCGCAAATACTGAGTATTTGTGAGATTTTGTACAATTGAATGAACACTCGGATTCCTAACACTAAGACTCCTATATATACCAAATTGAAAATAACCATCTTCAACCGCCTTTCTCCTAGAATACGACATGTTTCGTTCTACGTGTCTTTCTTTCACCCTGGGGCACCACGCGTCTTCTTTTAAAACTTGATAAGTTTTTTATATATATATATATATATATATATATATATATATATATATATATATATATATATATATATATATATATATATATATATATATATATATATATTGTGTAAAGTTTTTTACATATATATCAAATCACACATAAATATTTTAAAAATTAACTTGTAAACGTGATAAATTAATGTGACTTGATAGGATATATAACAATTAATATTAATAAATAAATAAATTACTTTAACATATTATTTGATATAAATGTAAAAATATAGAAATACTTTTTTGTTGGTTAAGATTTGAAAATGAATAAATAAATAATTTATTTTAACAAATTATTTTTTGTATATTACTAGTTTATTTTCGAGCATCATTATTTTGTTGATGTATGAAAGTGAGAATAAATTAAAGAAGCACATATCAAATAAATGAAGTGAAACAAATATCCTAGATAAATCAAATTTGAATTATGAAAGCACTTGAAAGTTTTTTTTTTTTTTTTATTACATAAAGCTCTTGAAAGTTGAAACAACACAAAGGTGGAATAGAATCAGCACGTAGGTAGTAGCATTGAAAATATAAAGTGTCATTAATGAATTTGGGGTTAAATTACAATTATCTAAAAATTCAAATGTTAATAAAGAGTCAACAAAATTGACACATAAGCATTTTTAAATTTGACAACTCAGTTGGGTTAGATTACCCAACTTTTTAAAGAGGGTAGATAAGAATTCACCTTTTTACTTCATACGTTTTTTTCTAGATTCATTCAGATATCTCACTTACTCCTACATTGCAGTAAATGTATTCTCTTACTGCCACGTGATATTTTCTTTTAATTTTTTAATTATTTTTTAAATTCACTTGAATTTTTTTAATTTAATTTTTTTTTTTTTTTTATATAATTTTATTACAGTTTTTATTATGAGGGGTAAATCAAAATTCGCTGACATTATGAGAGGTCAAATATGCTAACAGTAATAAAATTCTAAAAAAATAATTTTTTTTCAAAAAAATAAATTTTTCACGTGAATTTAAAAAATAATTAAAAATTAAAATACCACGTGGACTGCCACGTAGGTAGTAAGAGAGAAACTTTACTGCAATGTGACAATCAAGGTGGTCCTTGAAGGAATCTGGAAATTGCAAGGAGGAGATTGCAAAAAAACATTACCATGAGCTAAAATCAAAACTCGCTAATATTACAGGGATGTGTTGTATATTTAACCCTATTTTCTAAAAAAACCATTTCTCCCCATTGAATTTTGTGCCCTTTAACTTAGATAAGAATTGTTGATTTTAACCAACACGGGTCTTTTCAATATGATTTATTCTCACTCACACGTTTTTTGGGAAACTCTCCAAAAGGTCACCTATTAACTGTGGAGTTCTTATGGAAGAGGCTATCGAAAAGAAGATGCATCTTGTTGGTATAGGTAGTACCAATTAACCCTTATAAGTTTTCCTTCAACCATCACAAAATTTCTCCAAGTCAAGTACGCTTAACTATGGAGTTCTTATGGAAGAGGCTATCGAAAAGAAGATGCATCTTATTGGTATAAGTAGTACCAATCAAATCTTATAAGTCATCATTCAACCAAGCAGTGCAGGCCTTGGGTGTTACATGCCCACCAACTTCCGCATGGTTCGTCCCCGAACCACATCGTATTGGGAGAGGACGGGTCTTTTCAGCATGATTTGTCCTTACTCACACGCTTTTTGAAAAACTTCCCAGAAGGCACCCACGCATAACTATGGAGTTCTTATGGAAGAGGCTTGCTTCAACCAAGTAGTCTCTTCCCCGCACAACCTCAGACATGCGGTGCAACCACCTTCTGCCCTTTTGAGCCTTGGGTGTTACATGTCCACCCGCTTTTGCATAGTTCGGCCCCGAACCACATCGTACTGGGAGATGACAGATCTTTTCAGCATGATTTGTCCTCACTCACACGCTTTCTGGGAAGTTTCCTAGAATGTCACCATCCCAACATTGCTTAAAGTAAAGCACGCTTAACTGTGGAGTTCTTATGGAACGAGCTACCGAAAAGAAAATGCATCTTGTTGGTATAGGTAGTACCAATCAATCCTTATAAGTCTTCCTTCAATCATGCAGTCTCTTCCATGCATAACCTCAGAATCCCTCTCATTTTGATCTTTTCAGCATGATTTGTCCTTACTCACATGCTTTCTGGAAAACTTCCTAGAAGGTTAACTGTGGAGTTATTATGGTACGAGCTACCGAAAAAAAGATGCATCTTGTTGGTATAGGTAGTACCAATCAATCCTTATAAGTCTTCCTTCAATCATGTAGTCTCTTCCTTGCACAACCTCAGGATCCCTCTCATTTTGATGTGGCTAGGGGTGACAAACGGGCATGCTCGCCCCGTTTAGACCCGCTCCGCAAAATCCCACAAAAAACGGACGGGCGGATAAACATATTTGAGAGTGTGGGTCTAAAACCTTTCTCCGCCCTGCAAAAAAGTGAGGGCGGGGCGGGAAAGGCCTGCAGGCATTAAACTTTATAGACCTAAAAATAGTAAAATTGTATGAAAAGCTCAGCTGCAAAAGCCCGCAAAACAATAGGGTGGGGCGGGGCAGTCACATTAAAGAGACTAGATTTAAAACCTTGCCCACCCCGCAAAAAAGTGCGGGAAAAACAGACTTTCCCCACAGGCCGAGCCGTTTTGCCACCCTTAGATGTGGCTACAACTCCTCGCCATCTTCGGCCACAAGTGTTACATGCGGTGCAACCACCATCTGCCCTCTTCGACCTTATATAAAGAATATTTTGAGATGAAAAAGGACAAAAAAAATATTTCTGCTCATAATTCTAGAGATAACATGTATTCCACTAACATAAAAGGACAAAAAAAGAATTGGACATCAGAAGTCGAAAAGTAAAATTGTGATGCAAAAAACTGAGACTCAAAATATCATATTGACCGTGGATATTCAAATCACATGAATGAATAAATAAATATGCTCTCTTATAATTTCACTCCTACAAGAAAATAAGTTTTTTCTATAGTGACAACAAAAGTAAAATTGTTGGATCTCAGACTATTGGTAAGAATCATAATCCTACCGTTGAATTATTATAATTTTTTTGAAATTTTATAGCACAATTTACTTAATATTAATTAAGCTGTATGACAAAGACAACTGAGTACCATCTAATTATTCTATATGCATGGTCTTCTTTGAAATAAAAACTAATTTTTTCTTCATTTTAAAAAAAAAAAAAATCTTTTAAAAAAGACCATGACTATAAAAGAATTCATATATTTTATTTTTATTAGTCTAACTTTTTTATAGTAGAGGTAGAATTATTTGTTTGTTCAGATATTTTGAAAAACACTCTTCTAAAAGATCAAGTTAAAGTCTTATATGAATAAAATTGTATTAAAATCTTATATCCTACAAAACTCATGGAATAGCCCAAGTTATCAGTCTAGTTATGAATACAATTAAATCCTCCAAATTTCTTTTTAATTAAGTTTTTCAAAGTCCCAAACAAAATCTATAATAATGTTGGAGGTTCTTAGTTTACTTGAACTTTTCAAACATACAAATATTTGTCTTATGGTAAAGATTAGTCATTCAAAATTACTAAATAAGTTTAGAACTATTTATTTGTACAATTTTTTGTAAAATTATTAGTCAACTGAATTGGATTAACAAAATTTTAGAAGTACAATCTTAACCCTATTTTATTGTATGTGTAAAATATTATGCAATCAATATGTATTAAATTTTAAAAAGAGACAATGTCACTTTCAAATATATGGGCTGTCCCTGTTTTATTAAAAAAATAAAGATTGTACTAAAGATACATACTAAAAAGAAAATATGATACAAGTAAAATAAAAAACATGTGAGTAAAGTAAATTTATTGATAATAATAAAAGAAAAAAGAATATAGAAGAGAACAAGAAAACAGCATGTCAGTGAGTAAGAACAAAAATAGTGATGAGACAAAGGTACATAGTGAAAATAGATAACTCACATGATGTTTGAAATCCTTTAAAGATTGAGGTAGAAAATTATATGGATTATAGATAGACACATGGTTATATGAATATAGAGAGAAAAAAGGCTTAAAAATAGGGTTTTGCACATGGGTTCATTGAGTGAACATGTCAAGATCATGACAACTATACAGCATGAAGAATTAGGGCCTTGCTGTCTATTTCACTCAGATATTATCTGAAATATCAGTATGAGAGAGCATGCCTCTTCCCATATTCTTTGCCATACTATTACACTACATTCTCTATTTTACATTTGTTGTTATTTTTCACTAAATAAAATTGATTTTGAATGAATTGTTATTTTTATAAAATTGGTTTAGATTAAAAGTGAATTGAGATTATCTAGATAAATTAGTTCATTAGACAATTTTTTCTGATTGCAAGAACGCGAATTCGAAATTACAACATTTCATTTATTTAGTTTTATAAAATAAAATTTTAATAAACAAAAATAAGTGAATAAAAAATAAAATAATCATTGTTTAAATAGATTAATGTATTAAATAAATTAATCAACATATTCTAAAGTTAGAATTAAGATTTAAAATTTCTATGAACACAAATTTATTATTACTACAAATTCAAAATTTTCACCTTCCAAACCCCACATAAACAGATTTTAGTCCACAACATTAATTAAAAAACACTCAAATCATAATTAGAGTAATTTTTTTTTATTATCAACAAAACCATAGATAGATGACATTATCCAAATACTAGTAAGGTCTTAACTTGGAAACAATTGTAATAATAAATTATTTTCTCCATTCTTAATTATGAGTAAAAATTGATCAACTAAAATTACATGCATTTGATTTTCTTTACAAATTTCCAATCTACCAACAAAAGTAATTAAACACGTAGACATTAAATATACATTAGTTAGTGTTTTTGAATATTTCCATAAACAATGGTAGAAATTAAATTTTCAAACTAAAAAAGTACAATAGATTGTTAAATTTCCTATACAAAATTTAACACCACAACTATATTCTCAAATATTTGAAAAACTCAAAATTTAACATAATCACATTTCTCTATTAAAGCACCTAGACAAATCTAATGAAAATCATAAAAGAAAAATTAAAGAAAAACAAAAATGAAAAGAAAAATACTAAAACAAAGATCTTGTCTCATTTTTCTTCATGAACAAAAGGACAATTAAATAGAACATTTAAATAAAATAAAAAAACAAAAAAGAAAAAAAGAAGCATGAAGAAGAGTGAAGGTAGCTATAACAATACATCAATTTGATTCTCATTGTTGTTTCCATAAATCTGAACAAGCTTCTGAAGAATGAAAACTCTTGTCCTAAGAAAAACAATATACTCAGCAGTTTCTTTGAACAATTCATCCGTTTTGACTTCATCTCCATTGTGAGAAGGGATTAAATTCTTAAGTGCTTTTAGCTTCTGTGAGAGCTTCTTCTTCTTGGACTTGCATTTTTCTTCCATTTGTCTTCTTCTTGTTCTTCTTGTGGCTTTTTTCACTGAGAGTTTGTAACTGTGTTTTGTGTTTGTTGTGCTCATTGTTTTTGAAACAAAGAACCTTAAAAAAAACAGAGAAAGATTGAGAGATTGGAAGTGAATTTGTTAGGTGTTGTGTTTTTTTGAGTTTGAGTTAAGGGGTCATAGGTTTAAGTAATGGGAGAAGAAGGAAATGCCACTGGTTTATTTTGTTATTACCAGAATGCCATTGTTTTATTAAAAGATTTTTCTTATTTTGTGTCAAGTTTGTTTAAGTTATATATGTTCAAGGAATAAGATTGTACTACAAGTCAAATGATGACATGCATGTTCAAATTTTGTATTTTGTATTTTTTTTAATATTTAGTGTGTGGATTTTGATATTAAGATCTTTATATTAATGTCGGTCTATAATATGTAGTAGTTAGTTTTTTTTCTTTATAAAGACAATGTGATAGATTATTTTTTTACTTTTTTAAAAAAGTGAAACCACATTCTCTATTTTTTAAAGCGCAGGTGGTTAAGTTTCGTATCGATTAAAAATTGAAGAAATATTGATTATATAAAAGAAAAAATTTATATCTTTAATTTTTTAAAATTTTGGATGAATATGTTGTGTCAATGTATTTTGATCATCGATGTTTACTTGATCGACACTTTTCATGTTTCGCTATCCGAACTCCTCAACAATTGGTTAGACTCGGTGAAGAGCGAAAGTAGAATTCTAATATAAATTCAGGTTAGTGACGTGAGTGACTAACACATTTATGAAAAATTAGTGGAATTCAAGTTTGAATGGATAAGTCTCACATCAAATAAAATAGAAAAAATATCGAGTTTATAAGAAAAATGACTAACTCCTCTAATATTGATAATGGATTAATAATTTGTTATTTCCAGCACTTCCCGAAGTTCCTTACAATTTTTTATTTATTTTGAGTTAAAAAAAATATTTTTTTTTTTCAAGAATGTTGTTACATTTAGTAAAAATTCTTTTTGAGAATTAAACTCAACTAACTACAACTTATTATAATTTTAAAATTAAATAAATATTATAAATATTCTTGAAAATTTTAATTTTTGACTAAATACTTAAATATAAATATTATTCTTAAAAATAATAATTTTGGAAATAGAATTACAAGAAATGTCATCTCATAACTTATAACAAACATATTGTAAATATAAAAAAATGATGAAATGTAATTAGTTAAATTAGATTGAAAGTTTTGTTTTTATTTTTGTAAAAGCCTTTTACATATTTTTGATGTTGCTATAAATTTATTTATTTTCTAATTGGCTCTTATAACTAATCCTTGAGATAATCTATCTAAATAGTTATTTCTTTTCCTAATTGTTGAGATTGATTTTTCTAACTACATGTTTAAGAGACACAACTATCAGTAAAATTTGAGCTTAAATAAATTTTAATTTATTGTTTTCTTTCTAAAACTATGAGAATGTTGTATCACTTTTATCTATGAATTTTATAAGTTTGATTATAGTTTTAATGCTTTTATTTTAACTGATTAATATATTTAGTTCTTCTATTTCAAGATAAAAATATAGATATATGCCATTAAAAAATGAACACCTTAATAATTTTGTGTGTAAAAATATAAGAAGGAAAATAAAATATATAAATTACACTTTATTAAAAAATAACATATTACTAAACTTTTAGTAAATAAATGTATAAAAATAATTAAAACTATCTAAATTAAAAATATGAAAAATATTTTCTCTACAAAAAAGTATATAAAAATTATGTTTTTAGTTATGATAAATTAAAGAGAACAAAATTGGAATTAAATCAATTTTGTAATGAAATATCATAGCATTTATAATTTTTTAGTTTATTAAAAAGATGTAGCATTATTTTGTTTTGTTATGGAAGAAATAAAACTAGATATATTATTTTAAATTAATTAAATAATGAGTTTAATTGCTATGCACTGTCAGTGTAAAACTTTTTACACCATCAATGCATCACAACTACTCAATTATATTACTTTTAAAAAAATTAAAATAAAAGTCAAACACTTCCAATAAATTAATGGTTGTGATTCACTGACGGTATAAAACTTTTTTACATTTGTCAGTGTATTTCAATTAAATTCTTAAATAATATGGTTGTACGTCCTAAAATCATTATTCATTATTTTCGTTAGGCAAATACGAAACTATCAAGATATTATAATAAAGAAAATGAAATAAATATGAAGATTAAATTATTAAATAATTTAATTTTAATTGTAAAACAATTACACGTTTGGTTTCAATCTAATATAAAAAATTTGGTTAAGGCTTTTAAAGAATATGAGGCAGATTCTGGTCAGGCGGTAAATTGCAGCAAGTCCGTTATTTTTGGTGGGGCTATGACTCATTCTCGGCTGAATATTCTCTCGGCTCTGTCAGGTTTCAATATTGCGAATTCTTCTCTGGATTATCTTGGTGTCCCTATCTTTAAAGGAAAGCCTCAGACTAAATTCCTTATGCCTATTGCGGATAAAATTATTCTGAAGCTCGCGTCGTGGAAAGGCTCTCTTCTCTCCTTCACGGGTAGAGTGGAGTTGGTTAAATATTCGATCCAAAGTATGCTTATTCATTCTATGTCCATCTATGATTGGCCAATTTCTTTGTTGTGGAATATTGAGCGAGCTGCTCGTAACTTCATTTGGAGTGAGGAGGTTTCTAAGAAAAAAATGGTCACTGTTGCTTGGAATCAAATTTGCAAGCCTTACTCTGAAGGAGGGCTTGGTATTAGATCTCTGTTTCATCTTAATTCCGCTATGAATCTGAAATTGGCGTGGGACTTTCTCAACTCGGAAGATTCTTGGGTTGTTCTCCTTAAAGGTAGGGTTTTAAGAAAGAATAGTTTCATCAAGCATCATATTTTTTCTTCATGTTGGTCGAGCATAAAAAGTGAGTTGTCGGTGATCTCGGATAATTCTTCCTGGCTGCTAGGTAACGGGAGATCCATTCGGTTCTGGTTTGATGAATGGTGTGGAGAGCCGTTTTTAGTAGAGGGTGGCAGTACTGCAGCTTCTTCTGAGCTGAAAGTTAGTGATTTTATAACTGACGGGATGTGGTGCTTTCCGATAGGCAACGATATTATTCCGGCTGGAGTGAAGGACAAAATTATGCAAAATCATATTCCGTTTGATCTTCGACCGGATAAAAGATTATGGAAAGGCTCTATTTCGGGGGAGTTGTCGCTCAAGGAGGCCTATGAGTTTAAGAGGGATTCGGGCACCCAGGCGGAGTGGTGGCGTTGGATTTGGTCGAAGTCTATTCCTCCTTCTAAATCGTTCTTGGTTTGGAGAATTTTGTTTAACAAAATTGCTACCGACGAGCAGCTTAAGAAGCAAAATTGTGCTTTTCCTTCCATGTGCAGTCTCTGCTCCATCGAAGAAGAGACAATCATTCATCTTTTTTTTTGCTGTGGCTATGCGAGGCAGTTGTGGAGCTGGCTGGGAAAAGCTTTCAAGATTCCTCTCGGTATTTCGTCGTGGGACGACATTTGGAGGATTTGCAAGCGGAACTGGTCCGAACAATGTAAGTTGGTTTTTATCGTAGCCGTCATTTTCTTAATTAACTCTATTTGGCTCGCTCGGAACAGTGTCAGATTCAGGGATGTGGGGATTTCTTCCTCTGCTTCTTTGGCCGGTGTTGTCTCAGCTTGCGGGTTAGTCGGCAATCTTAGCAATACTCCGTCTTTTTTACATATTGATGACTTTAAGATTCTGAAGTCTTTTAGGGTTGTGATTCAACCTCCCTGTGCTCCGAAAATCGTGGAAGTCATTTGGAAGCCTCCTCCTTGGGGATGGATTAAGCTTAACTGTGATGGTGCCTCCTCGGGGAACTCGGGGCCCTCTGCTTGTGGGGGTCTCGCTAGAGACTTCGACGGTAGATTTTTGGGAGCTTTTGCTAGTTTTTTGGGTGTGTCTAACTCTCTCATATCCGAACTCACCGGTGCTATGTTAGCCATTGAGTTCGCTCATGAGAAGGGTTGGCGCAAGATTTGGTTAGAATCTAACTCTTTGGCGGTGGTTCGTGCTTTTTCTCCTCCTTTCAAGGTTCCTTGGCAGGTGCGAATTAGGTGGGTCAACTGTGTTAATATCACTGACAATATGGATTTTGTGGCTTCTCATATTTTCAGAGAAGGGAATAGCTGTGCGGATTCTTTGGCAAATATTGGGTTAACAATATCAGGATACACTAACTATAATTGCATTCCTATTTTTTTGCGAGCAGATTTTGTAAAAAATAGGCTGGGCCTGCCGTTCTTTAGGTTCTCTTTTTCTTGAGAGGGTTTTGGTATAGTCCCCCCTGCTCTTTTCTGTTCTGCTTCTTTGTTTCAATGAAGCCTTATTTAAAAAAATGCTATATATAGACAAAGAGCTAGTCACGCAATTTCAAAATATATTTTTACAAAATTAAAAAAAAAGTAAAATTTCTTATATATAAATAGAATTAATCAATCAATATTAAGATCAAGGTTGGTTTACCGGTGAAGGCTATGTGCTATCAATTCTTGTGTAGTGTCGGTCAATACAAAATTTTGGTATACTTTTAAATGAATTCCGACTTTAAACAAGACCCGTTAGTGAACTATTGAACCCTGGACAATAGAATCCTTAACCCAACTAGCAAGTACCAATTGAACTAGTCCACCCACCTAAAAAATTTTCAAATGGAATAGCATCAAAACATTATGAATAAAAAAAAAGAAAGATATATTTTTATTGATATAAGAATGTTATAATTGTAATTTGAAGACTTAGAGGACACTAATTGAAAAAACAGAAAGCGGGAAAATTGGGAGCCAGTCACCCACAAACTAAAGCCTGCCCTTCTGTAACGGCACATGCCAAAGGTCCCTAGAGCTCAACTGTCACAATTACTATTTTACCCTTATCTCTTATTCATACATAAATTAAATAAAAAATCAATTGTATATATTCACTTCAATCAATTATACTCTTTGACGTCACATTTTAGTTAGTATAGTTAAAAGATTGTCTAAGAAAAAATAATAGTATTAAATAAAAATTAGTGAGATTTGAAGTACTATAGAGAATGAATCTAGTGTCACTTTTGTACTTTTCAGTTTTAAATTTTGATGCATATTTATTTTTCTAAAGTATACTATCATGTCATATGGTAATAGCTTTTGTGAATACTTTTTCATGTTTATACTTATATCTATACTTTATGCTTTTTATTTGTATTATAATTTGAGCATCAAACAACTATCAAAAACTTTAAATTATGATTCAAAGTGGACCTTTTTGTTCTTAAGAAAATATATATTATGCACCAATTTTTCACACGTTTTACTTATTTTTAATAAATATAGAAGTGATTGGAACTTGGATTTATTTAAGTGTAGTAAAACTATTCTTACTAGGCTATAGAGGGGTAAAATTTAGATTTTCACAACATGGTAAATTAATTATTTTTTAAAATTATTAATTTATAAATGTTAATGATTTATCTATATAAATACATAAATATAAATAAATATCTGTAAATAACAGAATTTTAAAAAATTACGTCATTCAACTTAACTATTATATATCAATTGAATTATCTTACTTGTCTATAATAAATTAATATTTGAATTTTAACTATTACTATTGAGTATACTAACTATATACTAACTGAAAAAGTAATATTAGTTTATAATTAACTAAAAATTAAAGGTGCATGTTAAAATAAAAAATCGACATGTATGAATTAAGTGTAATACGGAAAAGCATTAGTACAGTTGTCGTGAATTGTGATATTTGCACATGTATGTTAGGATTTGGATTATTATATGTTCCCTATGAATTCTATCATAATACTATAGATATGATATTTGAAAAAGTTATAGAAAACACAATAGGTGTTGAATTAAGCCGACCTAAATCGACAATATACTTAGGACAATAAAATATTTAGTGAATTGTACCTTGTATGGCACCTTTCAAAAAGGACAAATTCTTCAACAAAGGGTAAAAAAAAAAAGAAATAGCAATAAATATTTTTACTATTTTTTTCTTTTCTTATAAATAAAATAATTGTCTTATAATAAGTTATACTTTATGTTTTTAATTTAAGATTAAATACTTAATTTTGTGCATAATTATCAAAATATAATTATGAGAATAGCTAAACTTAATTATTAATATTTTTTAAGAACGGATTAACAAACTAATTTTCTAAAATTATTATTTCAAATATATGTGAGATAATAAGGCCACTATCTATGGAGTACCTCTCTATCTTATCTTTGTAAAATTTGATTTTAGTTTCTATAAAAAAAAAGTTGAATATTTTTTATGGATTAAAAATACATTTTATTTTTAGGAATTAAAATTTTGTAAAATATTTACAAATACTCAAATCAATGTCATTATAATATAAAAAATTGAAATAAAAAATAAAAAATATTTATAAAAATATTAATGATAAAGATTACATTTCACAATTGTTTCATATTTGATTTAAACTTCCTTCTTTAAATTAGTTATATAGAAAAACTTTTACTATTGAGCAAACACCTTATAAACTAAAAAACAAATTTAAAACACATTTTGTACATAAAATATGAATAAATATGGGTGTTGTATTATTTATGAAAGGGCTTAAGAGTAAATTTGAAGTAGAGAAAAAGTGTGGTAAGTTAAGCTAGTTGTAATTGGGGTGTGGCTTCCTTTAAAGGGTGCATGTGAAGGTGATATGGGCCAGCAAAGGTCCGTTAGAGCACATGGAGAGCACATGATTTGGAATGCATGGGACATGTGATTAACAATGGAGGGGACAGTGAAGCAGCACCAAATGTACACCATGTTCTGCACATTCCCTGCATGGAACTCATCAAGTGGCAGCACCCTCTCATGTTCTCTCTCTCTTTTAATTCTCCCTCCCTTCAATTTTACATGCAAATTAATTCTTGTTTATCATTGTGGATTTGTGGATTTGATTCGCAACATATAATATGATATATGTTATATACTAATTTATTAAAGTTATCATTTTGATTTTGATAGTGAGGAGAGTTGAATAGATAAAATGCTAGATATATAAAAAAAACTGATTTACTGATAATTTAACATCCATTTAGTCATAATTTAACATCCATTATGAATAGATAAAACAGTGTTTTAAAAATCAGACCGGAAATTAAATCGGTGAGGGTACTGAGTGTATGTTTGGATTGACTTCTACAAACTCCAAAAGCACTTCTAGTCCACTTCAACTTGATAATTGTTTTTTTTTTGTTTGGATACTTTTTCAAAATCAATTCTCCTCCTCCAAAAGCAATTCTAGTAGAAGCTACAATTCCTAGCTTTTGAGTTTAGTAGAATCAATTCTACATTTATTATATATTATTTATTACAACTCTTTTAAATTTTCCTACTTTACCCTCTTTAATTTTCATCAATTACTTCTTTTCTTTTTGATTTGTACTAGAATTTATTACCATTTTGGTCATTATACAATTCAAAATCAATTTTGTTAAAACTATCCAAACAACATTAATTGATAACAATCACTTCTATATCATTGTATCCAAACATAAATCAATTCTTATAAACTCAATTCTATTAAAATCAATTCTACCAAACCCAATTCTCTCAGAATCAATTCTATCCACCGTCAATCCAAACACACCCTGAGTCATTGATGTATTGGTCGAACCATTGAATCACTGATCGAATCGCATGACTAAACCGGATAACTCGGTTGAATAGACCGGTCATTATCACAAAATTATATAAGTATAAAATCTGTCGAACCGGATGATTCAGTCTCCACAAAATATAACTAACACTTAATTTTTTTGAAAATATCATATTATAAATAAATTCACAAGTTCATAATTTAAATTTAAATTTTACACATAGGTATCACATACAATAAAATAGTACATAATTATAAAATATAATTGCAAACAAAAGTTTAATCGCAACATAATCTAAATGAATAATTTATAACAAAATAATTCCATTGTCTACTATATTTAATTTCAAAAAAAAAATTGTTTCAATGTTGAGATATCCTTCTTCAATATCAAAATCATCGTAACAAAATCAACCGCATTTGCAACAATTTTTTTTAATTTATTTTAATTGTTTATTAAAATAGTAAAAATGACGTTGTTTTAATTTTTAAAAATTAAAAAAAAAATTAAAAAATTAAAAAAAAATTAAAAAATGCATTTAAACCGCCTGTTTACAAAAACTGTCGATTTTTCCGATTTTAGCAATTTACACCGGTTTTGACCGGTTCACACCAGTTCAATAATATTTCCAATTTAGCTATTGAACCAGAACGATTACCTGACCGGTTCTCGATTCGACCGATTGCCCGATCCAATTTTAAAACACTGAGGTAAAATGTTAGATATATAAAAAGATGATTTAAATGTTTAACATTTTAATTCAAATACGAAGATTACCATAACAACAATTTTAATGATAATAACGTTTTGCATTTGTCTTATAATAGTATTTCTCTAAACTCCATTTCTTCTATAATAGTAAAAAAAAAAATTGTGAAGATCAAAAATCAATATATATATATATATATATATATATATATATATATATATATATATATATATATATATATATATATATATTAACATTTTGCATTTGCTTATAGTAGTATTTCTCTTAACTCCATTTCTTCTATAATATTAAAAAAATAAACAATTTTGTGAAGATCAGAAATCAATATACATATATAAATTGTTCAAGGAAGATGCTGGTAAGATGTTGGGAAATGGGCTTGTAATGTTCCTTTGATTAAATCTTTAAGTAAGGATTGAGCCTCTTCATCTTTGTTTCTCGAGGCTCTAATTCCAAGGTTTCATATCATAAGAATGTTTTGGTAGGCTAAATAGAGGTTTGGGTGACAACCCCTAATTTTGGGATCTGAAGTGGATGTGGGTTGTTTATTTGGGAGAAGGAGATCTTAGATTCTTTGTTTAATTCCATTAATGTGGAGTCTTTTTCTTTACGGGAGCATTCTTGATTTTAGAGATTTGATCTCATTAGAAGGTATTCGGTGAACTCAACATATTTGTTCTTTAGAGAGTCTTTTCAATGAGTATGGGTCTCAAGCATACAAGATCGTTAGGGTTTTAACAAGGGTATGGAAAAGTTAGGCGATCAATAAGACTAATGTTTTTTATGTGACAAATGCTTTAGGATAGAACTTTCACTAGACTGAACTAGGTGAAGTGTTGGTAGTGGTGGAGAGGTGGTTATGGGAGAGGGTTCTTTATGTATGTTATGTGCATACTTTGTTAAGTTCACTATTATATATTTTCTACTTGTGAAGTTGTGCTTAGAGCGTGGTATGGTATATTTAGATGGTTTTGATGGAAAATGAAGATGTAGGGTAGCATCATTACCCTAGTATCAATCCAAATCAATAGAGTCTTCACTGATATCAATGTCACTTTCAGAGAAACCTTCACTTCTAACATAATCAGCATATATATCATCATTACTCTCTTTATCATTATTAACTTCAACATCATCATCAACTACAATATTATCCTCCTTAATTATCATTGTTAACTTCAACATCAACATCAACTTCAACATATTCCTCCTTATCATTCACTGTCAACTTCAACATTATCCTCCTTATCATTTTCAAATTCAACATTATCCTCCTTATCATTGTTAACTTCAACATTACCCTTCTTATCATTTTTAACTTCAACATCATCATCAGCTACAACATTATCCTCCTTATCATTGATAATTTCAACATCATCATCAACATCAAATCCATGAACTGCCTCATCTATTATGTCAGGGTTATCAACCTCATGCTCCACATACAGATCAAACAAGTCGAATCCACTAAGATCTTCAATGAGTTTCAACACATTAGTATCACAGTTTATGGGTCCAAGTCCTCTACTAAAGCTAAACCTAGGATTCCAATACCATAGACTTTTCATGTTAAAATAACATTCACTTTTAATCAAAGACTCCAAATCCATATAGGATATATAGTCAACATTCGTCTTCCAGCTCATTTTCGTCATCATCCTACCATTTAACAAGGGAGTGTATAAGTTCACCCTTGTGATGTAATCTTAATCTAATACTGTGAATCCTTGTTGACCTGTAAATTTATTTTTAACATGCATAGATTAAACACATGGGTCCACTACACGTGTAATTAGGGTTCCTACATATGAACCACATTCCGAAACCGACTGACAAATCTAGGGTTTCTACATATAAACCATATTCAGAAACAAACATATTTACCTAGATATCTAAAAATGCAAAGAATGATACACATACCTGATACAAAACTTAACCTCTTCGTCTCTTTTCCATGAATGTCACAGGTTATTCATCATTGGAAAAATGTGTCTCTGCAAACAAGACGAACAAAAGTTGATTAATGATTCGAACTGAAGAACGACATTGTTTAATAAAAGAACTGAGATGATTCGAACTGAAGAACGACATTGCTTAATAAAAGAACTGAAGAACGTCATTGTTTAATAAAAGAAACTGATACCAAGCCCTCTGATCAACAATGGAAGAAATTAGGGTTCTTATGCAAATGTGAGAAGATGAAACGACAAACAAATGGTGCTTCAGATTATATATCCTTTACTCTAAAACAATATAATAATTAAAATTGAAATATTGAATTAATTAAATGTATTTACATTATTAAAAATATAAATTAGAGTGAATTAATAATAAATAATGACATGGCAATCTAATATAACATGTGGCACATAACAGTACCTGCCACGTTATTAAAATCCTGTTTCGTTTTGGATGATCACCAAAAAACAAAGAATGTGAAAAATGGGGAAAAAAAGCTAATTTTTTAAAAAAGGATGCAAAAAATTAAGAATATTAAAATAAGGGGACTAAAAATACATTTAAACTTAACAAAAATGAGATATTTGAAAGCCTTTTGAAATTATGAATTTAAAAGCTTTGAGAGATTTTTGAGAAGAACTGCATAAATAATAATAATGTTAAATCATTTTGACAATATAAAAATTTGATATGATGGTTGATACTTTTCGATTGAGGAAGAATGTTGGTCACTATTTTTTTGGGATATATATATATATATATATATATATATATATATATATATATATATATATATATATATATATATATATATATATATATATATATATATATATATATATATATTTTAATATTTATCTAAACCATATATATTTTAGATAAGTAAGAAGGATGTCGTGTCATTAAAAATTATTAACTCAATGCAATTTTAAAAAATAATTGGGGAAAAATTACTAAAAAAATATCTAAACGATTTAAAATCGACAAATAATAAAGGAAAAGGGGATTAAAAGTATAGTTAAAATTTTAAAAAATATTATGTACATCATAGAGTATACTAGTGTATTTATTTATAAACTTTATAAGGGCACATGTATACACTTGGTTTTCAAGCCATATCTAATGGGCATGTGTGGCATGAGTAGATAATGTAGTATAGCATGTGACTCTATCTAATTGAATATAGATTTGGGTGGAAGCTGCTTGAGACCACTTTCTCATATATTATAATTCTCTTATCATTCATTGTTCTACGATGTATTATAATTCTACAACATGACCATGTAATGAAAATTAAATAATGAAGAAAGAAATTATAAACTAGAGAGAAAAACAACGAGGATAAAAAGTATAGGATATAATCATATGCATGTTATTAAAATATTCAATCAAAAGCTTGATTGCAATGTGTACTTTATTAGTGCACATAATCAATATAGTAGTTTGAGACTTAGATTTCAACCTTACAAACTCTATATTATGTTTTAAAAATTATATAAACTATACATCTTATTAATTATTCTATCTCATCAACATAATTAAAGACTAAAAAAAAGAATGCAAATAGTTGTATTTATATAACTTTATTAAAATACATAATAGTTTATTAGTGATATTTTAAAAAATAATAATATGCATATATTTTTGTATAATAATATAAAAAAAATAGAACTATATATTATACACGTATATATGGGATGGAGTTGATATCATGATATATGTATCCGCATTCATACTCACTTATTTGTATGAGTAATTAGTCATGTTCATATCTATAATACATGTTTTTATCTTATTTATTATGAATATTTGTGGCAGGTCTCTACTGATAATTATTTTAATTGTTCTTTGTTGTAATAAACGATACTAGTAACGATGGAATTTTATGAGAAAGAGAGAGTTTTTTGATTTATCAAGAAATGATTCAATTAACAAAGGGGAGAGAAGAGGGAAGAAGAAAATATGATTGGTTAAACTGTTATTCTTTACTTTCTCATTAGGATTTATGATTACAAGTATTACAGAATAACAATAAACCTAAACCTCACTCAACAACCTGAGAGATCAACCTATTTATAGACTACCTTTACTACGAAAAATACCTTTCATAAAACAATAGTACCATTGCCTCTTTGTTAACCGTGGTAACATCTCGTTTTTGGACTTCTTTTTTTGTATTTACTAAATGATATTTCACTACGGTCATTGTTAAAATCCATAGTGAAATGTATCAGGAGTTACATGGTTCGAACTCCATCTCCTTTAATTTCTCATTTTGTCACAAAATGGGATTGCACTTGTATATCACAATAGTTCTTTTAGTCAATCGTGGTGTAATGTTCAATCCTTTCAACACGGTTCGACTTATCAATGGTGGTGAAAGATGATATTTATTTATATATACGAGAAACTACCTCTCGCTCGGTACATAAAAGTTGTTTCTCTCAAAAGAAAACCCTAACATATTTCACTATTCTCTCTCAAAACATAACCCTAACTTCTATGTAATCTCACCTACAACAACACTTAAATTCGTATACACCAAACTAATACAACTATGTCATCATCTTCAAATCAATGGCTACCTTTAGGTTCGTTCATTAAACTTATGCTTCGATTTCGTTTATGTTTCAAACCCTAACATATAATATTTAAACCTTAGCTATTATTTTTGTTTCAAACCCTAAGATTTAATGGTCTGACTTGTTCTTTTTAATTTTAATGTTTCTACTTGTTTGTACATTTAACAAAGATAGTTTGACCTTGAAGTTTAAGTTCTTTAGCAAACCCTTCAAGTCACAATACTTCTTTAACAACTTTAGTATGGGCAATATACTCAGATTCAGTGGTTGATACGGTTATAACCTTCTTAAGCGTTGCTTTCCAACTGATTATTGTTCCAAACATAGTGAAAACATATATAGAAAAAGATTTTTTGGTATCCATACATCCTGTATAGTCATAGTCAACAAATAATTTGACTTTGGCTTTACCGGATTCTCTGGCTCCACCATAAACCAGAACCCTACTTAGGGATCCTTTTAAGAATCCACTTCAAAACTTGCCTGTGTGCCTTCACAAAATTGACCATATACCTGCTTATAAGGCTCACTCTATAGGCTATGTCTAGCCTTGTACAAATCATATCATACATCAAAGAACCTATTATATTAGCATATGGAATTTTATTCATATAGACTCTTTCAGCTTTAGTACTCAGACTTTGAGTCATACTTAGATTGAATTGAGGATTTGTTGTGTTACAATAGGCTTTGAATTTGACATACCAAATTTATCGAGAATCTTCCTTACTGAGTTCAGCCTTCACCTTCATTACATCCTCGACACTGTCGCTTGCTATGAGAATATCATCCACATAAAGCAAGAAAATAACAAGTGAACTTCCAGGTAGAAATCTTAAGTAAACACAATGGTCGAACGTGCTCCTAGTGAAACCTATGTGTGCCATGAACTTATCAAATCTCCTATTCCACTATCGAGGAGATTGTTTCGAGCCATACAATGATATGTTTAGCTTGCACACATATTCGTCCTTTCCATTTCCTTCATACTTGTCAGGTTGCTTAATCGGAATTGTTTCATCTAGATCACCATACAAGAAGGTGGTCTTCATATCCATTTGTTCCAGTTCTAAGTCGGACTTCGCCACTAGAGCCAACCACATTCGAATGGATATATGCTTTATAACATGTGAGAACACAGCATTAAAGTCGAATCCTTATTTCTAGTGAACATGCATCTCAGAGCTTTATGTTCGACCTTGTCTTGCCTAATATGAGCATAGGCTACACAACCAAACATTCTAAATTTTTCGAGATCTGTTGTTTGACCCGACCAAACTTCTTAAGGTGTTTTCATCCTCAATGCATTCAAGGGACACCTATTAATCAAGTATGTTGCAGTCATACTATAAAAAAATGGTGAAAAGTAACACTTGAATATATGCTATAAAAAATTAAAATATAACTAATTTGAGATTGATAGAGTTTTTAAAGTGTGGGGGTGCACATACAAACTAAAGGAAGAAATGGTTTAACCAAACACTCTTCTATCTTATTTTTAAGTTGAGTTTCATTTCTAAGGATGTGGATGCTAATAGAGAAAAATTATGTCCGTCTTCATCATCAGAGGATTCATCATATTGATCCCATATGCACATAAGTCTTTTATTATTTCCTCCATATCCATGTTTTTTAGATCTATCTTTCTCCAACTTGGGGCATATATTTTATGAAGTGTATAGGTTATTTTCATTAATATAAAATGACCTTATTGTCAGCTTCATTCTTATCTCTTGGATCCTTGGAATATTTGAATTCCCTTTTGGGAAATTGTTTCTTTCTTCTGTCCTGAAGGTATCACACTTTCCTAGAGAGGGGGAAATTTTCATTATCTTTTTATGATTTTGCATGATCTTCGTATTTAAAATTTTCAGTTTACAGAGCTCTAGTCTTCTTGCCTTTAAAATTTAATGAAATATAACACTACTAGAAATACATGTATTTCCTGCGGAATTACCTGCGGATTTTGGCTAAATTTCCGCAGGAAACGTGTTTCCTGCGGATTTTCCTGCGGTTTTATGTCCCCAGCTAAAACCTTCGTGGGTAATATTTTTCGCAGGTAAATCCGCAGGTAATTCCGCAGCTAAATCCGCAGGAAAAAATTCGCAGATATATCCGCAGGTAAATCCGCAGATAATTCCGCAGGTAAATCTGCAGGAAATGTATATCCGCAGGTAAATCCGCAGGAAATTTCTTTCTCAAATTAAAATAATTTTTTAATTTTATTAAACTTTTGAACCATTATATATATTTTAATAACTATAATATAAAATAAAATTATAGTTTTCAATTTAAATTAAACTTGAATTCATAGAACATAATTGGTAAGAAGTACTTACACAGTCATTAATAAAAATGATTCCAAAAATCAAGTTATTACTAATCATTTGTCAACCAACTTAAAAAGATAATACAATCCAAAAATAAGTCAAAATGAAAAAAAGTACAAATCAAAATTCATTACTAAGGTCTTCTTCATCTGTTTCATCGACGCCATCTTCATTTGTGTGATCACTTGAAAGACTTCTCAAAACATCAACCTCTTAAGAGTCACTTGAAAGACTTGAGGGTTACTTTGATACGAAGTGTCTTCATCATCATTACCATCATCTCGTGTTATGCGTAGCTTATAGGGTGATTTGCTGAGATATCGCCTTCTTGGTTGATTAAGAACATAACCTGTTTTTGAAGGTGACGACGAGACTAAAGTCATGTTCTTTCTTCCTCGTTCGTGACGTGGAATGTCTTGCCACTCCGTCTCAGTGTCCGATGGTTCGTATCCACTACGTCCCTTCTTGGTCGAGAATATTGAACTTGGAGTCAGAGGAAATAATTCATCTAGTTGTGTCTTCTCCATTAGCATTTCTCGCAGCACGAAATAGAGAGTTTTGTTTTGAGAATGGTTTTTCAGCAGAGAGGTAGTAACATTGTTACTGAGAAAAAAACTGAGTTTGTGACAATGCTAAATAAAAAGAGGATGTCAAGAAAAGACACGCGATGCTATCGAAAAGAGATGCATTGGTGATGATAATAAAAACAACAATGGATGATGAAAAAAATGTGTCTTTTGTTCATTCATATTTTTGCTTCAACAGGAGGCTTGCATAATATATCCGGATTTCCATATTGAAACTGAAACATTCACAGAAAATGAGTTAAATAGGAATTTTATAAACACCAAAAACTAGAGATAAAAGTAACTAAAATTTAGACTTAAAACCATAAATAAAATATGAAGCATTCTTTTGCAAAACTAACAAGCAATGTTCAGTTATTAATTGACCTTCTTCAAGTATAAACTCTAAAAAAATGAGAGTATATATATTTGTGTGTGTGTGTGAGTATATATATTTGTGTGTGTAAAACGTGTAAAAAATGAGTGATAATATTTCAATAGTTTTTTTATTTTTTCATATCAATTTTAAATGCATTCATTCATTGTAGAGGACGAGGCCAAAGTAGCTTTACTGAGAGGACTTCCTCATACAAAGCTACATTTGACAACCTCCAAGAATGACAGAGTTTGACAACCTTATTTGAGATATAGATAGACAGATTTCTAATTCTTAGGGATTGCAAGAACATCTGGTTCAATCAAAGATATGTCACAGATTCATAAACATACCAAAGCTATATGCTACATCTGGTTCAACCAAAGAACACCTATCTATTTGTTTCTGCATTAACCAACTATAAGCTACATTTGTTAACAACTACATACAATAAGTATCGGTGCATGCAAAACATCGAAGCAACAGGAACATATTGTGCCATTTGATAGCATGAATGCTCTCTAATATCATTGTTAAAATGAAGATACTTGATAAAGAACTAAATCCTTACCGCTTCACAAAGTTTGCAAGCAATGCAACGTTCCTCTCCTGTTGGATATCGTCTGAGTGCATGCTCACCATGGAAACGTGGACTCAAAGGGCCTTTCTCAAATGGATAATTGATCTGAATTAAAGAGGTCATACACACTTAAGTATAAGCCGCAACACAGAAATGGCGGCGAAGCAACGATGGTCAACAGCGGCAGGACGGTGACAGTTGTGAGAAAGTTGTGATTGACTCCGATGAAACAAGGAAAGTGGGTGAGCTTAAGCAACAATAAGTAAAATAAAAGCAAAAAGGGGGGAAAATCCGGCTAGGCATTTTATCGAATACCTTGTGAGCAAGATCGAAAGCTGCATTTTCTTCTCCTAACCGGCAAGCATTCCTCCATTCTCAGCTTTATGATATCGTATGCTTGCTGTAACTTTAACTCAAACTGAAATTTATATTGAAATAGAATCACAATCAGTTGTAGCATAACCCGTTATAGAGTAAAAAACGTAAAAATGCAAAGAATCACGAAACAAAACTAACCTGCCCTTAGTTGAAATTTCGAGCGTAAACAGATTCTGAACCTCAACCCCAACGCGAATCGAATCCTGAGTCGATAACAATTCAAATCAGTTCTGAAATCCAAATCCAACCAATCCGAGACCAAGAGAATATGCGTCGTAATTGTTGTTGTTGTTGTTGTTGTTGATGGATTCGGTGATGGCAGCGGCGTCGGGTGTTACGGAGGGAATGAGGTGGCTGACAAGTGCTTTTACTAGATCTGGAAGCTTATGTTGATATTCTTCGCCGTCCATTGTCGCCGGTGAGTTGCAAAATGGTGACGTAGTGGGGAGTGGGGGATTTTTTTTAGTGAGATAAGGAGTGAGGGTGTTTGGGTGAGTGAGGGTCTATTTTTAGTGAGGGTGTTTGGGTGAGTGAGGGTTTATTAGTTGATTAGTTGTATATTAATTTTTTTTAATTTAATTTTTTAAGGTTTTAATTATTTAACTATTTTATTTGTTAGAAATTTAATAGGAATCATAAGTGGGTTTATTTTATGAGCATTTTTCTAATTTATTAATTAATATTAATTCATTGAATTAAATTTAATATGTTAACTAATTGTTGTGAAATGAAATTAAAAGGGTAATAGAAACGTGGGTTAAGAGAATTTTTTAACAAAACATTAATAATTCAATTTAGTTATATTAGTTACTTATTTTAGATTTAGACGGAAAACTTTTGTGAATGAGATTATAAGATTATAATTTAGTATAGATAGATAGATACATGCTAGTATTATTAAAGTAAAATTATAAGATTATAATTTAGCAAGGAACTGATACTATTGGCTTAGTGTCTTAGTGGTTTAACAATTAGTTTTAAATATAACATTACCAACATATAGATAAAGTCTCTTTCAATTAAACGAGAATTAAATTTAGTGTCAGAGTGGTAGAGACTTGGAGTTATTTGGATTAAAATGTGATTTGATTCCTTGCTAAACCTATTTTATAATTTTAATCTTTGTTAGATTTTTTTTATAATTTTATTTTTTATAAGTTTTATAGCTAATATTAAAATATAAGTTGAATAATTAAATAAATATATAGAGAATTTGCAAACAATTTATTTTATTAAAAACTAAGACTAAAATTAAAAATTAATTAAAATACATCATAAAAAATAATTAATAACGTAGATAAAATAATGATTAATTTTTTTTTTTAATTTAAACAAAAATCAAAACTATTTTAGAAAAAATATAAATATATCTAATTTGCAGCAAAATCCGCAGGAAATGTTCCTGCGGAATTACCTGCGAACTACGTATTGTGGTTTAATTTTAATAAAATAGATTTTCGCAGCAAAATCCGCAGGAAACTGTGTCCTGCGAAATTACCTGCGGATTTTGTCTTGTAGTTAGAGTTTTTGAAGAAAATATATATTTCGCAGCAAAATCCGCAGGTATTCCTGCGGAATTTTCTGCAAAACTCTTATCCGCTGTAGAATTTATTTTATTTAATAAATTGGCAGGAAAATCCGCAGGTAAACCTGCGGAATATTTTTCGCAGAAAATTCCGCAGGTAATAAGTGTATTTCTAGTAGTGTAATTCAACTTCCTATTGATCATCTTCATAAAGATTTATTTAAAAGACTCTAGAGGGAACTAATGAGATCTTCAAGATAAAAGTAATTCAGATCATTTGCTTATTTAACATATGTTACCTTTAGTCTCCTTTAATTTGGAAGATTCCTAAGAATTTTCTTGATGTGGTTAACAATAGTATAACTTGTGTTCACTACTTTTAGTCTAAAGACTAAAATTTAAAATACAGAAAACATGGTATCCATGTATTCATCATTCTTTTTTAACATATAATACTTATTTATTAGAGCATTTTCTTTGGATTCTTCCCCTTGTCTATCCTTTCATAGTTCATACATAGTGAATCATATTTATAGATGGTTTTTATTAATTCATTATCCACAACTTTATCATAATCCTTAAAGGAAATGAGTGTTACAAGAATGCCTTTGGCTTTATGATGCAACTTGAACATTTATTTCGAGAACCATATATAGAAAAATGATCAATATTCTTTCCTTCAACATTTATAGGACGTGTATAGCCATAAAAAACTAGCATTCATAGATTTAGATCTTGAGATATAAAGAAATCATAAAGCTTAACTTTTAGTACTCAAATATTTCTCCATCAAATATAGGATGTTTGATTGAGTAAGAAGTGATGGTTCCTGCATTACTCTCGTTTGAAATCTCATCCATGATTTTCAAAACTATCTTTTAATTTTACACGATTTAGTGTTTAATTAGGGTTTAGGGTTTAGGGTTTAGAGTTTAGAGCTCTAATGTCAAATGAAGGAAAAAAAACATAAGAATGACAGTTTCAATTGTGTTGATCGATTAAAACTTTTCCTAGATGCTTTAATTGAAGGTTAAGCCAATCACAAATGTTGAATGTATATTAATAAATAAAGAGATATTAACATATAAAATTTGCTCTAGTTCACCCCACTTAACTCTGAGCTATATATTATCCCTTCACGCTGATATATTTTTACTATAAGTGAATAAAAGACAGAGTATTTTCACAATATCACTCAATGGAGGATATAAACTACTTTGATACAAATACAAGTATTTTTTTTATATCTTTTAACAAAAAGTGTATTACAATGAAATCACTTGCTTGTTTATTTTCTGACTTTCAAAGTACTTATTATTTATATGATCTTATTTTTAAAGTTCATTTATTTCTTCCCAAGTTGCTTCTCTTAAAATTTTCCAGTAAAAGTGTTTCACCGTTTTTTTATGGGATATTTGATTAATAAAACAATGATAAATTAAGACTTTATATATCTTACTTTTAGGCTATGTTTGGGAGTTTCGAGGGGAGGGGAGGAGAAGATTTCCGAAAATGAATTTTTTAAAAAATATAGAAAAATATTTGACATTCTTTGAAAAAATGATTTTGTTTAGAATGATAAAAGAGTCATTATCATTACAAAATTCTTAATTTTCAAAATAGTATAACAACCTAAAAGATATTTGGATAATTTATGTAAGCCCTCCAAAACCCTCCAAAGCCCTCATTCAATACAATTTTTGAGTTCTCCATTTTATGGGGTTTTTGGTGTTATGAATAAAACCAAACCCTCCAAAACCCTCCTACCCAAAATTCTTTTCTTATTTTCACCCAATTCTTCCTATTTTCTAAAGCCCTCCCCTCCAAACTCCCAAACATAGCCTTAGATGATTGTTAGATGATCTTCATCTCCAACTAATGGATTCGTTGAGATCTTGTACTATTGGAGCTGACTATTTCTTTTTCATATCACTCTTAATAGGTCTTATCGCACATTGCTTTGTACCTTATGTCATGCAAAGCTTGTACCATTTGTGCCTTTTGTACTAATGCTTAATTGTCTATCAGTTTGAATGTTTATGATGAAAAATATCTAAGTTTATTCTTCTTGAGAATATGATTTGTTGATGATTTCCAAAGAAACGAACTTAAGAAGGGTATCAATTTGATCATCTACTAGAGGATCTCATATGCTAACTTTAAAACTTAGAGTTAACCAGAGAAACTTGACAGAGTTTGAGTACTTAACTTTGGAGTTTAACATTTTTATCTTGTACTAATGTGAGTCACCATGATGGGCGCCCACATGCTGCACCAACAGTGCAATACCAAGATGCTTATGATCACTTGTTATTGAGAATTTTCCAAATTCATCCATGTCATATGATCCTTTTTAGAATCATCTTTACACTTTCTAAATGATAGGTTACGAAGAATCTTATTAGGAAGGATCTACACAAGTAATAAACATTACAAAATACAATTTTTCTCTTATATTATGTTGTCATTAAAACTAAAGTGTAGATTATTGTTCTTTAAACCAATCTTGATTTAAAAGTTACACTATAAATGTTGTCTCGATCTTTAACAATTTTTTATTCATAATAATAAGAATACATATAGTTATATATATGATATATTACTATGATAAATCATTGTTCTATGATTTTTATATGGTTTATTATCTTTTTAGTCCTGAATCTTTTACTCGAGGTTCATTCTAGTCCCATAACTTAAAAAATGTTTAAATTGGTCCCTTAAATTTTAAAAATGGGACACATTTATCCTTACTAGGGCATAACTCTTCAAATGGACTTGCATGACTTAGGATTTTACTCCAAAAGTTAAGACTGATAGACCTTCAATCTACAAAACTTATACACGACAACCAAGTTTTGCATTACATTCCATCGAATCCAGATTTCAGTGAACGAGCATAATACATAAACATAAACTAATATTATGTATGAGACAAGGTACTTTAAAGAGAAATTACCATAAATTTTGTAAAATCTAGAGACCAATAGACTAAAACTCTAAAGGCTTTCGAGTAGATTGTATTTATAACAACCTCGATTCATATGATATATATGCTCTGACTTGTATGAGTGTTGAGAATGCATTACTAACATACATAATTGATTAAAATTAATATTGTATCTATCGTATTGACTATGTTGTCTTATTGTATCAATCTTACTAAATTATAAATATATATTATGTCCTGTCTCATTTGACACAAGCTGAAATTCGAGCAATACATATTTTAAACTTGATAAATCACACTAAAAACATAATATCAAATGTGACTCGTTTGATGTTCATCCAATAACCTAATTATGCGAATATTTGTTTTTCTTCAAGAAGTAGAAAATCTATATCCAACAACAACAAAATGCTTCTCATGTTTTTTATCAATAAGAACAAATTTGGTATTCAAGGATTTACAACACTTACACATCTTGCACACCAACTATACATTGCATTAGATCAATCTGATTTATAAATATATGGACCATTAAATATTTACCTTAAGTCACTGTCTATACAAAACAAACAGAATGGGTTTTGTATGGATCTAAGGAACAAGATGATGAAGAGGAATGGGATTACCCTGAAATACAAAAGAGATGTGATGTAACACCTTTAACTACACCCTTACATCATGTCATGTGCAAGCATGTTTGTTACACTTTATTCGTTTTGTGTTTTGGGAAAAAACATAATGCTAGCTAGGGTATATATCCATATGAAGGGTATTATGAGCTATAAAAGACTTACATTGATCAGTACCTTCTTTGGTTTTTGTTGGAAGAGCCATGACCCACAACATGCCAACATGTTTTGTCTAACATGATACATTTTTGCTTTTGCCTTTACTAGTTGCTATGACATGGTAATTATTTTGTACGGTAGCTTTTTTTGTCTAAGTGTGACTCAAATTCACATGCTAGCTACTAGCTAGAGTTTCAATATACTCTTTTTTATAAGAGCAATTAATTAGTACTTGTTGTTTTAGAGAAAATATAAATGTGTGGAATTAGTCATGTTAAGATTACCTAGAAGAATATTAGTCAATGTGACAATGTTAAGGACTAACTGATTTGATTAGTGTTTGATATTCGTAAGGATGAAAATGATTTCTTTTTAATTTTTTAAGGACTGAATATGCCTTAGTGTGTTGGAGACTAGTTTATATATTTATTCTATTTGTAACCTACACGAAAATTGTGAGATATCATAAAATTATGGTTATTATTAAAATGTTAGTATTAGAATAAAAATTTACGGATGTGTTTGTTTCATGTTATGAAAATAACATTTCATATGGAATTATATTTTTAGAATATTTGAAATCGTATTCACATTTATAAGTTCGGCAGTAAATTTTATTTTCCTAAAATATTTACACATTTTATTTAATTTATATATTATAAAAATATAAAAAATATAAATGTATTAGTAGAAAGTTGTAGTTAATTAAATTTTATTTTCATGAAAATATTGGATTCTCATTCTTTAGACATGAGAATAAATATACAAATATACTCTATAACTAGTGCGATACCCGTGCATGCGCACGGGTACGTGTTGGTGCCGTGTCATTTGGGTCAACTAATAGTTATTTGTTTACCTTAAATTTTTGTAAATATTTTTGATGCTTTGATAAATATTTATTTGAATATATTTGGATTATGCATACCACGGGTACCCGTCGGTCTTGCGCATTGGGTTTTAGGGCACTTAAATAAAATAGGGAAAATGAATATATATGTGTAAGTTAATATAATAAGGTAAAAAATTTAAATAGGCTAAAAATATATGTTGGGCCTTATAGTTTGTTAATATATGTAAGTTAATAGGACATTAAAGTTTATTGGGCCTTAGATGGTTAGCCTTGGTGCAGAATACCTAATTTAATTGTTAGACCTAATATGTTAATAGGCCCACAAAAGAATCATATTATTGTTATTGTTACATAACGTCGGCATTTAAAATTAAAGAAACGTTGGATTTCATAACTCTTCAACGTGTTGGCAATCAAAGGTTGTGTCTTTTTAAGTCTGTGTTTGGCATTGTTGCTGTAAGAAACGCAGGGTCCGGTGATACGTTTGAAGAACAAAATGTCACAACCAAGAAGGTATTCTCTTCGAATGAGGTATGTGCATGTGTTACTGTTTATGTTGTTTGCAGAGTTTATTAGAAGATATTCATCCATTTAGAGGTCGCAATGTTGTTTTGATTTTAGTTCACCCGATCGGTTGGAGTTGCAAACACCATGGGAGCGACTCACAGTTGAGAGGATACTGAGTGGGTCACATGAGAATGAGGATGTTATGGAGGAATGGAAGAAACAACATGAAAGATTGAATCTTGTTGAAGAGGCTGCCAGTGTTGTCGAAAATAAACGGTAATCTTATAGTTTTATTTTATTTTTTGCATTGAATTCCATTTAACCTCCACAAAATTGAATGTGTTTCCCGAATAATATGTTATTGTGTTGAAGGAATGATGGAGATGGGATAGGAAGTTCTGTGGGATTATCAGATACTGCTGATTTGAATGAATACATAATGATATCTTCTGATAGTGAGAGGTAAAGTTTATTTATAAGTAATAGGGAATATATTATAGTTATAGGTATACTGATGTTGTTGTGTTGGAATTTTGTTGTAAATGTGGTGTTAATTTCAGGGAAATGAGTCCTATACAGGAGGAGCTGGAAGAAGCATACTGGACTCGTGAAGTTCATGATGTAAAGAAGTTTTGCTCAAATGTTATGGTAAGCAGTGTTCAAAGTCTATAGTTGTTGGCACAATGGTGTTATACACAGAAGTAATGTAACTGATATTGTCTGTCAATGAGTGCAGCATATTCCTGCAGAAATAGTAGACAAATGTGGACTTGCTGGAATGGCATAGATTACCCTCAATGATGTGGACAACGGGTACCCATATGAGTGCAATGTGAAGAAGAGGCCAAAAAAAATGAAACATATTTGTATGGAGAATGGTTTGATTATGTAAGGGCAGCTGAATTGAAAGAAGGAGATAAAGTGCACTTTGTGATTTATTACCCGCCAGTGTTAGATATTATGGTTACAGTGGAGCGCAGTGGTGATCGTTGATAGAGCTGTTGGTTAGGCAATGTTTGTGGTGGATGTATAGGACTGTTTGTTGGCAGTTTGGTTTGTATGGGAATTTTCGTTTTGTTTTTTTGTTGTAATGGTGGATGTGAACAAAGATTAACAATTATGGTACTATGTATGGTTTTAAATTAAATATTATCAAATTTGGTTTTAATCTGCCATGGTTTTATATGCAAAATTGATTACCAATCTGTTTTTAAATTAAGTATTGCTTATTATAAGTATTGAACAGGATTTCTATTAAAATTGATCAGAATAGGGTTCCTAATTTCATTATTGTTGGTATAAGTAGGGGTATGGGTCCTGTAAATGGTAGGCTATTAAATCTAAATGGTGAACATACAACAATGGACTTATGAATAGTTGAAAATCCAATTTAATAGGAGTATATGTTAAAGAGTAGTATGGTAATATTAAATGGTTATAAAATAGATGTAATGTGTTATATTATATTGGGATGTGAAAGATCAATTGGGTTATGGGCAGTTAATGTTTTTCGTGAGGAATATAAATAAAATGAAAACTGTTTTGAAGTGATGTAAATGCAAAGAAGACTAATTGAACAATTGCATTGAATTCTATTGGACTGTGGAAAAGTTGCAGGTATGTGAAGAGTCCATTTAGAGTGTTATATAAGTAATGTGTAGGAAGTTTGAAAGCACTAAAAACTGAAGCAGTCATCATTACTCTGCAACCAATAGTGTAAGCCGCGAACTTCTGAAAAGATGGAAGGAAGTGTTGATCAAGCAATGAGAGGTAAAGGTAAACATATCATTTGAATGATTGTTCTGTTACATTTTGAATTTAAAAGTTATATATGGTTGCATGCAGGTGAAGAAAACTCGGTGAACCAAATGGCTATGGAGAAAGCTGTCACTTGTGATAACTCTGTGTATGTTTGAATTAGCTTATGTTGAGTATTCGTTTTTATGCTTGAATTTAGAATGTTTGATAACACATTTATTTATTCACCATGTTGTTTGTTTCTATTATGTTTCAGATGCCATGAACCGGATGGTGAGGATGTTAGTTGCCATGCAGAGCAGCCTGCTAAGTTACGATATTGTATCTGGAAGCAAGATGTGGCTAATGGGAAGATGGCTCAGTCATGTCTTCTTGTAAGTTATTATTCGTTTTAAGCTTATTGTCTTTCCCTATCAGTTAATGGGATAATGTAATGTTGTTTTATATTAATATTGCAGGAAATTCCTGAGCATATTGTGGCAAGTCGCTGGCTCAATGGAGCAAGCTTTGTAGATTTGGTTGACTGGGAAAGAGAAGTCAGGTATGAATGTGAAGTTCATCATACCGAAAAGGGTCAGATGTTCTTAGGGCGTGGTTGGTACAAATTTGCCAAGGAAAGGTGCCTGCTTGATGGAGACTCTATGGGTTTCAGCATTAAGGATCCCGTCAGCAAGGAGATACTTGTAACAATGTTGAAAAATTGAAAAATGATGTAAAAGTTTGTTATAAGTATCTATCTATTAAACATTTTGTAATTCCCTGGTGGACTTAGCTCCACCTTTATATTAATATATATGATTTTGGTATTTAGATGTTATGCTATAAATATATTACTTCTGTTACTTGCATTACTAATATGCTGTTAGTAATATATATTACTGCTGTTACTTGCATTACTAATATGCTGTTAGTAATATATATTACTGCTGTTACAGATTTACCGTGATTAATTTTTAAAACTTAGACATTGTTAAAAACCTCTTTATACACAACATTTATAGTTTTCCCCCTGAATTTCTTTTCTTCATCATGTATCAGTATTTTGATTCCCTTTTTTGTTGTTACTCTTGACAATGCGTCATAAATCTGGCCATGTGTGAATACATCTTTTTGTAAGTACAAACCAACGTTATCCAATGACTGTCCCTGTGATTTGTTGATGGTCATAGAATAGGAAACTATAATAGGGAACTGTCTCCTATTCAGTTTGAATGGCCATGTTTCTTGTCAATGTTAATACCTCAACTGAATGCCATATGTAAGATGCATTTATGGCACAGTGTACAATATCTGCCTCTGGGGACGACAGGTAAAATCTGTCTGAAATCGCTACCGAAAACAACAACCTTTCCACCAAATACATCAGTTGAATTTTTGTTTGCACTCATAACATCTTTCAAAGTTCTGTCAAGCGATTCTATTGCATACTTATGCGCCATTGGTGGCTCATCCCATATTATAAGCTTTGTCTATCGTAACATGTCTGCAACATCATCGTTGAACTGAAATATTATTACACATATATATTGTTACCTCCTGGAAGTAACAATATCAATTCCAATTACAATATTAAACTGTATGAAATCTACAATATAAAACTGTATGGATTCACATTACTCTTGTGATAACAGCTGTTATGAAACAAACAGGCAAATGGAAGGTCTTGTCATTATAATTTCAAAACGTTATGCACAATCTTTATATTACCTATTATAACAGTCCTTATTAATGAGAACATGAATGGACATTAACATATTTCTAACTCTCATGTGTACCTTTATTTAACTCAGTAGGTGATCCCATTCAATCCAATTGCAACAGGTGCTCAGATAAATGTCAACAATTTGAAGAGAATACATACAATGTCATATGCGTAGCTATATTAATTTTGATTATTTATAACATTCAACAGAGCATTTTGTCGGTGCATGCTAGTTGTGTGGACTTCTCAGTAAAAAGGCAAGTTCATAGCAGTTGAATAGATGATTAAGGAAAAACAGAAAAGTCTTATATTATGATAACAGAATCAGACTTACAAGTCTGATTTGTTTATGATACATAAGTGAGATAAAACAAAAAACAAATAAAGTGGAAAGGAAATAAAACAAAAACACACCCAAACATACTTAAAATTATGCAGGAACTACTAATCTATCTTCTCTATTTTTATAATTTTCTTTAACTTGTTTGATGAAAGTTCTCCATCACACGTGGCATCCGAGGTTGTTGACTCGCTTGATGCGCCTGGAAAGTGTCTTTTTCCAGTAGGAGTAAGTGGATCTGTGCTGTGCGTTGAACTCACATCAAGATCCTGTTACATAAGTGAACAAACATCACACAATTAATATTCAACAGTACATTAAAAGTGGAGTACATTTGAGTACAGTAAACGTCCTTACGACGACAAAATTAGGTTCGGATCGAACAGTGGTCATTGCTTCGACAGCAGGCTGTTTCATCTACAAATCATTCGAAACATAGTACAAAATCATAATATGCGCAAAGTCAGTTTACAATGATTTTAATTTGCATAACACATGCAAAGATTAAATTCAAATACCTCATTTGGGTCAAACTGATCAGCAAGCTCTTTCATAAAAGGGTCATTCTTCAATAGCATAACGACATAGGCATTCTTCCAACGTGGTTGCCACTTAACTTTGAAAGCCATCTTGCAATCCAACATCTGATCCAATGCCAGTGGGAATTCCAAGGGATCATGAATGCCAGCCTGTAGGAGATTGCAAGACAAAGATCAGTTAACTCTGGCATAATTGTCTATGTTTTTCCAACGGTATGTAAACGGAAATACCTTAATCATTGTATGACGCAGCTGAGAAGCAGACAATCCCAAAAGTAACTCACACTCTCGGTCCCAAAATAAAAAGTTGCAGCTATTCCCGGCATGAGTAACCTCAATCTCAATCTTATACCTACATTCGCAGTATACATAGAGCACTCAAAAAGGTCATGTTCAGTACCTTGACAATCACACATATAAATGAAATAACATAAAACATGTGACAAGGATGTTAACCTAAAAATCTCTGCCTCAGTGAAATGTCCAGCCTCACACTCAAACGGAGCTCTGTCACCACGCGCAATACATGAGCAAGCATGACAACCACGATAATACCAGCCATACGGAGAGGCAACCCGAATTTTAGTTTCTCCCACAGTCGCACAAAATGTAATCTGCAATTATGGAACCAAAAGATAATACGATACACAGTCAAATGCAACGGAAAAATGGAAATATATACTAAATCAGAATAAACGGCCAACAACTTCCAAACATACAGTTCTGAGTTTTATAATATCCCCAATAGGCATTACAACAGCCTTTGAAAGCAATTTCTGTACAGGAGTCATCTGTTGATTTTCAGAGTTCTGTGCTGAAAGCTGTGAATTGGAACCCTCCTGGCCAGACAACGTAATCATGGAATCCTTCGGAAAATTGGCAAAGGAAGACAGTAATGTAACAATCACATTGCATAAAAATTAAAACCACACAAAAGCAAATCCAGGGAGCATACCTTTCTATAAACTCTTTCATCGGCAGTAAATCAGTATTCAGACCAAGGACGGTAACATTAAACGTGTTTGTCACGGACAGTGGAAACTTACCTATTCAAATAGAATGTTACATAACCATCTGTATCAAAATACAAGGATATCTAACACCAAACTTGATCAATTACTAACCCTATTCCTTGACTTTAGCATATTGAATCATGACAAAAATAGGACCAGAATCATCTCCGCGCTCCTGCTTGAACTTCATGAATTGTTCAGCATAGGATTCCCAAAGCGTGCAATTGATAGTATTCTCACTGAAGAAATAATACAAACCATGTCATCTACATAGTCACATAAGATATGTTCGATAAATTATACAATAAATATGAAAACAAACCCCCCGTCACGCAGCATCATGTTAATCTGTTGCTTCCAGGCACCTGATGTGGTCTGTGAATACCCAATACTTTCCACCATACCAATGACATCTAAAACACATACAGCCAAAAAAACCTTAAAATGAAACAACACATAAAAAACAAATCCAGTCAAACAGAATAGAGATAAAATATTCTACCTATTAGCACATCCTTGTTAAAGTTGCCGTTTATTATATCAGTAAATTTAGTAAACACCAACGGCTTTGGAGGTATTTCAGCGTTGTTATCATCTGTAACCGTAGTGCCAGCAGTAAACTTCAACATAAACTTATGAGACGAATGTCTGAAAGCCGCAACATTAGCCTGAACCTTAAAATTGGAAACAGTGTAACTATGATCCAAGACCATTTTTTCAGAAAAAAGAGATACATGCGGTGCAGGAACAACAACATGTATGTCACCACCCTGGAAAAAACATTAAAATCAAACATACAACAAACCAGAAACAATATATGTAAAAACAACCGAACAATTCACTTCATTACCGATACATCAACAAAAATCATCTCAAAATGCTCCCTCTTGTTCGAAACAACTGTCCATTTGTGGTGCACACGAACAGAAACTTTCCAAAGTTCTTTGCTGTCATTGATGTCACATATTTTTGCTAATGGTCTTGCCATATTGAACACTAGTATGATACTGCAGAAAAGTGTAGCCAACCAATACCATAAATAACCAAACCATGTAGGAGTTACAAACTCTTCATTCCACTCTTCATTACATAACCATAACTGATGCTGAAGCTGAATGGAAAGAAGCATATAAAGTCCTCATTAAGCATAGAACCTGCATGGACAAACCGAACTTAATGCCAATTATATGAGACATCAATGGTGGAATATGGAACAACATACATTCATTAATCATCAAAATTACACATGGCGCATCAAGAAGAAACAAATTCTGCTGTAAGACTAAGCCACTTGGCAGCACCACATAAAAAGTTCAAAAAGATAGAACTTTCTTATATTATAGATTTTAATAGTTTGTTTTTTATGAATTGTATATCGTCTGTATAACTGCAAAGATGAATAATGAATCTCAAATAATTATAGAATTATTTTTCAAATATTTAACATTGATGTTTTTCAAAGGCGGAATTTAAATCCATTACCTTTGATTAATATGAAAGAGACTCAATTATTTAAGTTGCAAGATTCCGTCTAAATAATCACTTTTTATTAAGAGCTTCTAGATAACTTCTTTTTTTATTACATGCTTTTAGATAACATTTTGAGTTAATGTTATGTGTAACAAATATGATAACTAATTTATGATTGATAAAGTATCACAAAGTTGTGATACTTTTTGTCTCTTTTCTTTTTCTACTGTAATAAATTTGGGTCTTATGACATTAGTTAATTCTTCTTATAAGATTTTCTTTTTATATAATTTAAGAATACTTGAATATTTAAATAAAACATTAGGATTTTTTATTGTTAATCAGAGGTTGTGTGTTCAGTTGTACTCAATCTTAAGAATACTACGATGTTAGTTTTCTTGAAAGAAAAAATTATCAAAGTGTCAAATTTAAAAGCTAGCCAAAATACTGGTTGATTTCTTTAACTACAAATTTAAAAGTTAACAAAAATATTGGCTAATTTGAAAGAAGATGAAAATATTAGTTTTAGATTTGAAGCTTCCATCTCAAGTTTGATGACCATGTTAGCGATGAGAGTTTCATACTCTACTTAGTTATACTCAACTTAGCTGTTATTAGTTTTGAATTCAAATTTCAAAAACTCCTCGATGAGGAGGTTATCTGGTCTTATTAACACTCTTTTGGCGCCACAGTCTTTAAGGTTGAAGCCTCGTCCATATATAATTCCCATGAGAGAGTAGTTTATTTGCCTACAGGTGCACTGAACTATGTCAGAAAAGAAAATCACCTAACACTTGAGATTTGATACTTTCTTTATGGATATATTGGATATCATACTCAGATAACTCAACCATCCAGAATACAATCCTTTTTACGAGGTATGTTATCTTCAAAACGCATTGAATGGGATAATTGGTCTTCACCATGACACGACGCCCTATAAATTAGGGTCTGAAGTTCCTAGGAGTTACTACGATTGCCCTTAAACACTTTGCTCACACAGTAGATAGGATGCTCAACTTTGTCTTTCTCCCGGACGAGTATATAGCTCATCGCCTGATCTATGATAAATAAATACATATATAGGGATATGCATGATACAAGGCATGTCAATATGGACGGCGTCGCCATGAAGGTCTTCAGGTTAGATAAAGCTCTCTCACATTCGCTCGTCCATTTGAACTTCTCCTTTTTTTTCCAGACTGTTACGATAACATTTATGAGTGATATCTTGGTCTCTCTGAACCACCTTAACTCGTCCACTGGGTAGGTTACTTCATGCTTGAATTAAGGGTGGATAAGACCTCCCCTAATAGGTTAAGAGCAGGTCACCTCAAGATTGCGTTGTAGGGGACGAGGCGTCTACTGCAAGATATTTCACCTTGACGTCCTTTGCACCGGCCTCTAAAATAGACATCATCTCGAGGCTTATGTAGCTTTTCACTTGCACCTTCTCGCCTGAAAGACCAACTAAAAAGCTTTGGAATGTATGGATATCATTTGGGTTAAGCTAGAGCCTCTTTAAGGTACTCCAGAACAGGACGTCTCTTGAGCTTTAAGGGTCAATTAGTACCTGCTTTACATCCCAGTTACCATGGGATCATTATAAGGGGTGAAGCCAATGGTTTCTTCACTAAAGAATGTGATTTTTTATTCTAGTTCCTTTTTCATTTTATTTTAGGATCGGTAGGTATAATACTAGCCTTCAAAACCTGTCTGACATACTTCTAGCAGGAAGAATTGGATTCTCCACCTCCGGCAAAACCTTCAGCGATGGTGTTGATGGTGTTATTTGAGTTTTGTTTCTCCATCCTCATGGAGAAGATGACGAAAGCGAGTGATGAACGACGATGAGCATGGCCAAGGTTAGTTTTACCGGGGCCCCGTGGTGGACGCTAATTATACTTGTTAGAAATACAACGAGTGGCATTCCCTAGTTGTATAGTGATATATGGTAGTTTTAGATTTGTTTTGGTGTTGGAGAAAGCCCAGACAGGGATGGTGAAAAGCTTTGTATATAAGTGATTGTTTAGTAAATTGAATGAACTTCTCAACTTAATGGTTGAGATATTTATAGAGACTAATTGGGCCTGGATCCTAAGACTCATGGGACGGTTATTTTGTATCTCATATGAGCGTGGAGTTGTTATTTCCCCCTTTTTCAGGAGAACACAACTTTCCTTATTTGATTGAACTTCCATGTTGTTAGTGCTTTATGACACATCAATCCCATGTTTCGTGAGTGAGTAACAAGTAGTTTTTATCCAAGCCCATGAGGTGAGTTATTTGATCGAAGGGTGAGTACTATAAATAAACGGGTGCCCGTTGTGATAATTAGGCGCCCGTTGTGATAAGTGGGCGCACATTGTGCTATATGGGCGACTAGGTACCCTTCTTTGGGCGATGTGTGTTAACCTTATGTTTTATCATGCTGCCTTATGTGGATTTTTTACAAATATACCAGTACAACTAATTTTAGGCATATGTTTGATCATAAGCCTTCTACCTTTTTCTTATGAAAGCAAACAAAAATTCATCAGGCATTTTTTTTACAAGATAAGACCTAAGTTCAGACTCGTCATAATATCTACTTGAGCATTTTTTACATTCTTCTATTTATTCGTTTTGTTCTAGGAATCAACCAACTTTTGGTAAGAATAAACAACTTTTGGTAAGAATCAAACATGCTTTCCTAAGAACATCTTTTGGCCAACTATCATATCAAGCGATCTATATAGATGGAATTTTGATAGTGGTGTATAGTTTCCCTCTTGAGGGAGAGTTTTCTCAAGATATCTTGAGATCTCAGAGGTAAATACACTTGGTGGAAATTGAATCGAAAAACTCTAAGGGCGCGTTTGATGTGATAAAAAATAAGAGACTGGACAACACAACTCTAGTTGTCCTGCGTTTGATTTAAAAAATGTGTATAGGATATGACAAAAAGCAAGATTAGGGACTGGACAAAAACTGAAATTTTTGTCCGTCCCTAAACGAAGAGACAACTTTTTGTCCATAGTACAAGTTACTTAAAATACAAAAATACCCTTTTATTTTTTTATTAAAAATACTCTCTTTCTCTCTCATATTAATATTTACGAAAATACCCTTTTATTTTCTATTAAAAATATATTCTCCATCTCTCTCATATTAATATTTACGAAAATACCTTTTTATTTTCTATTAAAAATATATTCTTCATCTCTCTCATATTAATATTTAGGAAAATACCTTTTTATTTTCTATTAAATATATATTCCCTCATGTTAAATATTTATGAAAATACTCTTTTATTTTCTATTAAAAATACTCTCTCTCATGTTAATATTTACGAAAATACCCTTTTATTTTCTATTAAAAATATATTCTCTCTCATATTAATATTTACGAGAATACCCTTTTATTTTCTATTAAAAATATATTTTCTGATATAAATATTTATGAAAAATACTCTTTTGTTTTCTATTAAAAATATATTCTCACTCTTTCTCATATTAATATTTATGAAAAATACCCTTTTATTTTCTATTAAAAATATATTCCCACTCTCTCTCATATTAATATTCATGAAAAATACCCTTTTATTTTCTATTAAAATTATATTCTCACTTTCTCTCATATTAATATTTATGAAAATACCCTTTTATTTTCTATTAAAAATATATTCTCTCTCATGATAATATTTAAAAAAAAACTCTTTTATTTTCTCTTAAAAATATATTATCATTCCTCATATTAATATTTATGAAAATACCCTTTTATTTTCTATTAAAAATATATTCTTCCTTTTTCTCTCTCTCTCTCTCTCTCTCTCTCTCTCTCTCTCTCATATTAATATTTAAGAAAATATACTTTTATTTTCTATTAAAAATATTATTTCTCTTCTACTCTGTTATTAATCTTTACATTTATAAAGGGTATTTTAGTAAATTTTAATTTATTTTTTTTGTCTTGTCCATTATCCATCAAACATTGTACAAGACAAAAAGTTTTCCAGTACTTTAAAGGATGTACTGTATTGTTATGTCAAGTACTTACGTTTTTGCAAATCAAACGCACCCTAAGGGATTTGTCTAGAAAGTGGTCTTTTTCATGCTTAGTGAATATTAGTTTATCCCTAACATATTTTTGGTTTGAGTTAAATTTGTCTTTAGACATATTGCTAGGGAAAAACTGAAATATCTAACCAAGGGGTGCAATGTTAAAGGAGTAAGAATGCCAAAAGCCAATAACCAAGCCCTAATGCTCGTCAAGGCTCAAAAGGAGCAATGAGACTGAAAACATAATAAATAATCGATTACCTTGTAGGTCTAATCGATTAGAGATTGTTTGAATTTCAAATTTCATGCCTCATAATCGATTAACTCTAAGGCCTAACTGATATATCATCTATAAATGTGATCCTCAAGTAATAAATCATCAGAGTTTCTTGCATTAAATGATCTAATCGATTATTAGAGAAAATAATCGGTTATAGGAAGCCTATAAATAGGTACCTCGCCCGCTCTATTTTCTCATCCCATCTTTTGCTCTCTTCTTCATCTTAATCTTGTTTGTGTTTTCTACACATGTGTGCAAATACTCTTGCAATCTTTATCATCACCATGGCTCCAAAAAGAATATGCACATCTGGAAGCACTTCCTCTTTAGCACACTTCTCAGTTTTCTTTTCATCTCAAGAGCAAAAGTATCGGTTCAATAGAGATTATGCAATAAAAAAGGATTTTCATTCTTACCACTTGGAAGGAAAGGTTATTGAAGATTGTGATTTTTTTTAAGCTCTTCGATGAAGCAATGCTAAGAAGTTTCATCTGCAACATCCCAAAAGATACGTTTCTATCTTTGATGAGGATGTTCTACTTCAACATCAATTATTTTGGTGGATTTATCACTATTAAAGTATATAAGCCACCAATTAGATTATCTCTTGAAGAGTTTGCAAGACATTTAGAACTTTCCTTGTACCGGTTCAAACTAAAAAGCTGATGAAAATGCATGTAATGATTTTTTACATGGTCCAATCTCATATGCCATAGCTCCGTCTTTGACACAGGCTTTATGGATGCAAAATCCGTTGAACCACTCACAACCTCAGCCTCAAGGGTATACAATCCTTGCCTCTTGACGCTCACCGCATCAGTTTGTTGAGAAATTGCTATCAAGAACTAAGTAACATTGTGAGAAAGAGAGAATTTCTTGATCAAGCTCAAAAATCCGTTTAGTTTACGAAGAAAAAGAATAGAGAGAAACATAGTTTGTTAGACGGTTATTTTCTATTCACTTTCTCAATTAGGTTTAAATGATTACAGGTGAATAATAACCAACCTCTCTCAATAACCAGAGAGAGCAGCCTATTTATAGACTACTAGCATATGTATGTCATGTATGATGGTAAAACTCATATAAAACATGCATAGCTACTGCATAATAAAATATATAAACAACTTTGACTAGTGCATGCTCCAACAAACTTTAACTACAATATGCACATCCTAGTCGAACCATAAAACTACCCCGTTGAAAATAGAGTTAGATTCAAAATATTACAATTTTTTTTTTGAGAGAGATATTGCTGGTTCACAAACTAGGAATATTAATTATACATTCTAGTTTGAGGGGCTGTTAGAGTGGATTAACATGCATTTTTCTGTAAGTTATAGAAATATGGGCTAGTTGGTGGTTAGTTACGACGTTTTTCTCTAACAAATTTATTGGATCTATAAATAACACTAAGCTCATACTGTATGCAATTTCAAGTGATTTTAATGGAATTAATTTTTTTTCTATTATTTTCCTTCCTTTTTCATTTTTCTTTAATGGCAATAATGCATATACTGCCACTAGTCAACGGGTTCCATAATACACATCAGTGTCTGGTGTGTTCACTATCTCTTAACATAAAGTGAAACCCATAAATAGTACTGCAATAAGTAGCTTTGGGGAAAATGTCTTAAAAATAAGGATATGATTTCATTATATCCTTGATCACTCTAAGACATCTACAAATGAATATACATTAATAAGTGAAAGCAAACAGAGTTAGAGTCAACTACTAAAGTATATATGTAGTAACTGAAATTCTAACAAGAATAGATAAAAACATTGAGAAAAAGTACTATTTGTATTTGTAACTTGGAGAGAGTAATTGTATGCATAATGTGAAATATGCTTAATCAACTAGCTCAAACACAAATATTAGACACAATGCAAATACATAGACACCGATAACAATTTTAAAACCCAGAAGTAATTAAAAATGTTGTCATGTGTAACACTGTGTATCGAAACGTATCAGATACCTAAACAAGCTTTCTATTTAAAGTGTGAGCAATACATAATTAACAAGTTGTAAAACTATATATTTTTTATCCATTTGATGAAACTAAGAAGATTATAATTCGACACACCATCTTCTCCGATACTAATCTTCACCTTCTCCTTGAGTTCTTTAGCCCTTCCTTTCAAGTCTTCATCATTCAAAACTTGTTCTATTTTCCTTACAATCTCATCTTGTCTAATAACACCACTTTCATCCTTTTCAAGCTCCATTCCCACTTTCCAAACATCACAAACATAGCCCCTATTCAAAAATTGATCAGCAAAATAAGGCCAACACAACATTGGAATCCCATTTCCAACACTCTCTAATGTCGAGTTCCAACCACAATGACTTATAAAGCAAGCAACCGAAGAATGACTCAAAATTTTCTTTTGCGGGGACCAACCAACCATTCTACCTCTTTTACCTATCCTTTCTTCAAATCCTTTCGGATAAACATTCTTCTTCGGTTCTGTTTTATCCATCTGCACAACCCACAAGAAAGGCCTATTGGACCGTTCAAGACCGAAACATAGTTCTTGAAATTGAATTGAACTAAAAGTTGTGAAGCTTCCAAATGCAATGTAGATTACTGAATTTGGCGATTGTTCATCTAGCCATTTCAAACAAGTTTGATCTTGTGGCCGGAAATTTCCTATGGAGTATTGATTGTTTGAAAAAATCGGTCCTATTGGAATGATTTTCGGAGCTAGTGAAAATGCAGCAGGCTCAAGCTCATGAGATGAATTGCAAATAAGCCATTTAGTTATATGCATAGAGTTTATGTTTTTCATCATAAGTTGAAAAATATGCTTCTGAGTTGTTTTGTTTCCAACATTAAGCCAAACAAGGTTTTCTGTACTTACACAAGGCATTGTTGGTGATAGCTGAATCACTTGCTTCTCCAATGGAGTTCCTACATAATTTAAATGTTAAAACATGATAACCAAATTAGTAATAATTATTTTGGTCATGTATCTATGTCATGAGTCATGTGAAAAATAATTTTATATCCGTTATCTGTACTAATCTTAGTCTGGAGGACCAATCTCACCGTGAAGGTGTCAACTAGCTGGATACTCAATTGAAGTCAGACTAATCTATATAGACTGACTCAACACATGAATTATTAGCACATCGACGATTTGAATCTCAAATCTTTAAAAGAGCACACTCCTATATCTCAAATCTTCACCGCTAAACAAAACTCTCAGAGCTATAAACTCGGACTCTTACCACTAAGCTGACACGTTGTAAACAGAAATAAGATTGTATTTCGATATATGAAAGGAAAATAAAATAAAATGAATTTGCAAAGAAACTACTAAGAATCAAAAACTATGAACTCACCATCTTTGTCAATGACTCCATCATCAATCAATTTCTGAATACTCAACCCCAAAACCAACTGTGCTGCAGAAGCAGGACAAAAAGCAGCACAAGCAATTCCCTTCTTTTCAGCAATTTCAAGAGCCCAACCAATACTCTGATCAGCAAGAACACATGTAATCTTTTCATTTTCTGATCCATGAATGCATTCTATTAACTCCTCAACTTTCTTTGGCATAACATTCAACACTGACTCCGCGGATTCTAATCCATCAGAAATCCATACTAGATTAATTTCAGATAATAATAAATCATTTCCACATGGAAATAAATTCTTGATCCTATCATGATTTTGTTTGGTGTTCACAAAAGTTACTTTAATACCATTTTTGACTAAATAGAGAGATAACTCCATTAGAGGAATTGCATGCCCTTGTACTGGATAAGGTACAACCATAACATGTGCTTTTTCCATCCTAAATCCCAATATTCATCCCTTGCATGCAAATTCAAACATATATATATATATATATATATATATATATATATATATATATATATATATATATATATATATATATATATATATATATATCAACTCTACAGCATCCTTTTCTGTTACAGCTGAATGACAAACGAAGAAATGTGAGCAAATTTGAACTGAACCCTTTGTCCATTGCAAAAAAGCACATATTTTGTACTTTTATTTAATATTTATTACATTTTGGTGAGTTTATTAAAGAAGTATTGTTTATTCTGAATGATACAAGATTAAGTAGCTGCTAATTTGCAGAATATTATGACATCTCATAAAATAACAAAAAGATAAGGAACATGATTTATTTTTTAATGTTAATGAATTTTTTTGTTTTACAAATGAAAATTGAATTATTAGTGTCGTCGTCTATTTGTGTTTAGATAATTTTGTTATAAATTAGTAATAAAAAATATGCGAGGGGTTCTAACTAGGGGTGTTCATGGTTTAAGAACTGCACTGAACTGAACCAAATTAGTGGTTCAGTTCAGTTTTTGAAAACCACTTTAATAAAAAATCAATTAACCGTTAAAGCAGTTCCAATTCAGTTTTAAATTGGTTTTGAACCAGATTGTATTTATAAACTGGTTTACAATCGATTTCTACTTATAAACTGGTTTTAAACCAGTTTATAATTAAAAGTTAAATTTATTTTATATATATATATTCAATGCAAAAATAAAAAGGTACATGTTAAAAAAAACGAAAGATAAAAAGCTTCAATTTTTAGAATTAGATTTTTGTTGTTTCTATTTTTTTTGTCTCACTAAAAATTACCAGGTTCACTAAGTTAATGGAATAGTCCTGTCTCAATTTTTTGCAATTCAATCTCATGTGAAAGATTTAAAATTATTTTAATAGTTTCGCATAAACAATTTAAATGATCTTCTTCCACGCACTTGCCTCAATATTTTAATGATATTTTAATAAGAACAAATTTTATTTGCCAGGTGCTTTCACAACCTCGAGTACAGTAATTTTTTTAAAAAATTGAAAGAATCAAATTATTCTTGGACACCATACTAAATACGAAACGAGGACTGTTAGAAGATAAAATAATTGTGTAGCTTCACTAAATTATGTTTTTAGAATATTTTTTCTAAATAAAATAATATAGAATTGTAAAAATTTGGTTCAGTTTTTTGTTTTGTTATTTATCTTTAAACCATGAATGAATATAAAACATTGAGATGCATTCGGTATTTACACAAAAAAAGATGTTGTTAATGGTTATGGAAGAGAGAAAATATGTTAAAGAGGTGAGAGAAAATGTATTTGGTCAAAAAAATAGAACTCAAAAGTCAAGTTAATAAAGTTAAAAATTAATTGTTACAAAAAAAAAAGTAAAATAAGTTACAATCATCTAAATCAATTTAATGGTTATTAAAAAATTCAATTTTTTGTATTTTTGAAAAATTCAATTTTTTTTTTTAAAAACTCAATTTTTTATATTTTTGAAAAACTATTTTTTTTAAATATTTAAATGGATATGAAGTTTTAAATAAAAATAATTTATTGAATCATAAAAATACTACATATAGTGAATATATTTTTCAGGAAAAAATTATTTTTTGATTTTTTTAATTTTTATGAAAATAAATATTTTATAAAAATATTTTTTGTGTGCTAAATTATTATTTTTGGTTTTAGGAAAAAAAATATTTTCGAACCAGTTTATAAAACGAAACTGGTTTAGAACCGATTTTAAACTGAATTTGAATTGTTTAAATTAAATGGTTCAGTTCATTAACCATTTAAGTGGTTCAGTTTTTTAATAGTGCAATGCAATTCAGTTCTAGTATACAATTCAGTTAACCATATTTTTGAACACCCCTAGTTCTAACTATATTCGGGATGGGATCGGTGGTTGAGGTGCTAAGATACAAATTACATTGTTTCAATTCAAAAAATACAACATCCAAATAAATAATGTTATAAAATTTGGAATTTCATATCCAGATGCATCTAAATTACAACTTAGGCTAAAACAAATTATATATTTATTTTTTGTTTTATCTAGTAAACTTCTAAATTTTTTTTAATATGTATAATTTGTTTGATTTTGTCTTTTATGTTTTTGGATTTGATTTCTTTGATTATAATATGATTTTTCTAGTTTATTAAGGGTAAAATGTTTGACAATCAAGAAAAAATGAAAAATGGTTGAGTGGTTCATCATGCTTCCGTTTCGAGGGGAAAAAAATTAGACTTTCGCATCCAATCGTTGGTGCCACTTCATTTAATGCAAAAACACCATCTTCCCAGATTCACGTGTCTCAGATATCATCTTCTTGGAGGCATGTGTTTCCTGTTGACGCCCCAAAAGTTCAACCTGCTGAATTTGTTGTTGTTCCTAATGTTGTTTTAGGAGGCTCCTCAGACATCACTACTTTAACAATTATGTATACTTTGTATAAATAGCTTAAAATATAAGATTTATTAAAATATGTCCAATTTATAACAAACTTACTGCCCATAAGTAAAACTTAATGTCCTGAGGGTTAGTCAGAAACTTAACACCCAAATTCTCCACTGAGTTATGAAATAAACACATTATCATAAGTTCAAAATGTGTCAAAGGGTTAGTTTGAAAGTTAACTTCCAGACTCACCCTTCCATCAATTTGGGGATTTGAATTCGAACTGTTTTTTGATAAAATGGGGGTGGCTCACTTATAAAGTATTTTAATGTGTATTAGGGGCGTTCGAAGTTGACTTCTGGACTACGCCAAAGAAATTTTCTAGTTTCATAAGGAAGGCTCTTCACAATTAAGAGTGCAAGGAGCAACCCCTTTCTTTTATAACCTATACTTATTAATCTAATGGCCATTTGTTTGGTCATTTAGGCCTAATAAGTTGTAATATAAAGGATCTCATTTGTTGTTAAGTATGAGTACAATTGTTACATAGAACCCCCTTAATTATTAGAAAGGAATCCTCTAATGTTAGGCCTAATAAGATCGAGGAGGATGAACCAATTAACACTAAACCCAAATGTATCATCAAACCACTTCTCAAGGATTATATGATATACATGTGATACTAGTTGATGATTATAAAAGGTAGTCTTTCACTATATGCAAGTTGTTAGGAAGGTGTGCCATCATAGAATAATCCCTTGTGATGCGCCACTTAGTTTGTTATGTAGTATTATATTATATCCTTTATATAAGCGATAGTATTTTCTTGAAAGAGATCATAAATGAAATTACCAACTCAATTTCTTCATTATATATTCTTTAAGAGGTACTCAGTTCTCAAACTCTAAGAATCATCATTTAATATTTAGTTATTTTATTGAGAGTTCACCCCCACCGTGGCTCGTAACCCCTCTTCCTCTAACCGTTTTGATGAACTTTTCTAGAAAATCGCTTCCTCCTCCTTATGTTTAGAGGATCTTTTCTACGCATGGACCCCTAGAAATAGATTCTCGCCGTCTCACAGACTCCTTCTTTCATCACCATCTAACATTGTTGCTTGAAATTTTACGTTCCACGTTTTGATGGTACACCGACACATAGATGGATCTTTAAGATCTTCCATTTTTCACCTATCACGAGACTCTAGAGGAAGAGCACATTACCATTGTATCATTCTACCTTGAAGACCCAACATTATCTTGATACCAGTGGATGTAGCCGAATAGTCAAATTGTATCATGGATTCAATTCCTTCAAGCTCTTGAAACTTGTTTTTCTTCAACACTGTATGGCGATCCCCATAATAACCTTTTCAAACTCCCCCAATTCACCATTGTCGTTGTTCATTTGGTTAAATTTGAGGCTCTCGCCAACCGCCTAGTGGGACTTTCTCCGATGGACTTACTGTGTTGTTTAATCTTTGGCCTCAAGTTAGGCATACGTCGTGAGGTTCTAACTCATCAGCCGACATCTTTGACTCACGGTGGCATGCATAATTTGATTACATGAGAAAAAATTGTTGGATCAATAATGTGAGAATCATCCCATATTCATACAACCACCTCCTAATTCCTCCGTTGATTCCTTAATTGTATGTTTCATTTCGTATCTCCTCCCTGCACCACTAACATTTTCAACTACGATCTCCATAACATTTTCCATAACATGATCTCCACAAAATTTCTCACGAATAACCTATTATAATGCAAAGTATGGACCACCCAAAACATGGTCGTCACATCATTTTCCATAAATAAATAACCTAAGCTAAGGCAAGCATGGACACCATATATGACAAGAAGATGATTTTTTTTACCAAATAAAATTTAGTGTATAAAATGACGTACATTGAATAAAATTTAGGATTCTCATTGTCCAAGACGACGAAGCACTATGAGCATACGAGAATTAACCACTTTTCAGAATTTCACCATTTCGAGACATCAACATGGCAACTGCAAACTAGAACATGATTATTGAAAATGATTCCAAACTAGAACGCAATTCTATATGAAAGATTGGTCTCAAATGAAAGACTATTCATTGATTTGGAAATTCAAAACTTAGGGTTTAACTTTTTTTTGGCTTTTCACCACCAGTATAGTCCGGTTTGGTGGTCAGTTCTGGCATTAAGTGGTTACAGCCCCCTCCCAATCACAGTTGTGGGGATCGAACAGTGGTCCTCCCAGCCAAATCCAGCGCCATTAGACCAACTAATAATTGATAATTTAGGGTTTAATTTTGTTCTTATTTCCTTCGCCATTCTTATTTCTGATTTAGGAATTTTTAATTTTACTTTTTAAATTTATTTAATTTTTAATTTAATTTATTTTAATTTAATAAATATTGTAAAAATAAAAATGACATATCTTATAGAATTATCTAACATGCATATTCCACATTACCTATTAATTGAGACATATTGAAAGAAACTTTTTACACCAACGTTTTTTTTTAATAAAAAACTAGTAATATACTCATACGTCTGCACAGGTAAAAATTATTTAGTGGTGTAAAATTGTATTGTAAATTGAGAGTTATGTTTATGTATGTTTAGCTGCTTAGAATCTAATTGGTTGTGTCGTATGATACTTCATAAAGTATTTCATTCACATTTTTAACATTAACGACAAGTGCAAATTAATGATAACTCAACACCTACTAAATAACAAATTATTTTGAGAGTAATAATGAATCCGTTTTTCAATCATATTACAATGAAAAGATTGTAATACATATTAATATTTAAAATATTTCATCATTGAAATGGTCAATTTATGTATGTCTTTTTGTCTAGATCTAATTGATTGTGTCTAGTGTCACTTTATCAAGTGCAAATTAACATTTATACATGTTTTGTTGTTTGGATCTAACTTGTTGTGTCCGGTAACATTAAAGACAAGTGCAAAGTTATAATGAACAAGATGTAATATGATTTTGAGATATATATTGTAAAAATCATAAGAAGACTAAATAATGATCTTATGTAGCAATGAATATATATATATATATATATATATATATATATATATATATATATATATATATATATATATATATATATAATTGTTAATTAAAATAAAATAGGTATTGCGTTGGTAGTGCCCAGTAATAAAAATAGAAATTTTGACATTCGAAAATAAAAATTTTGTGTCTCAAATAAAGACAATTGCTAATTAAAATAAAATAGGTATTTTATTGATAATGCCCTGTGAGAAAAAAAAATTGACATTTGAAAATAAGAATTCAGTTTCTCAAATAAAGACAATTGTTAATTAAAATAATTTTGTACGGTGAATTTGTATTCAAATGCACATTAAAAGCAATATTTATCAATGTTTTTTTCTTGAATTTAATTCGTCGTGTCCCGCTATAAATTTTAAAATGTTATTTGATACTTTTGATAATATTTTCAAACGTACATTATAAATAATATTTATATATGATTTCTTGGTTGAGTCTAACTGATTGTATCCCGTATTATTTCAATCAAATTTTTAACATTAGAGAAAAATACAAATGATTGATAGTCCAAAATAATTCAACAACACTTTAAAATATAATTTTATTTTATAATTGCAGCTAAGAACCGTTGGTTTAAAAAAATAGAATTGTATGTCTATGATAAATTTCTATGGTAAATAAATTCCAAAATGATTTATTTTTATATTTGAAAAGTTTAAAAATATTTAAGGTATTGTGGTAGCATATCGTCAGATCCAATTAAAACCATGCATCTATTATTGAGATCTATTTAGATTGAATGGTAATTATTACAAATATTAGAACGGCTAGCAATACAAAAAGAAACTATAACAATTAGCAACCAATAAATCTTTTCACAATACTCCATCTGAATTTGTTCATTTAACTTGGGTTTATACCATTAACAACAAATCTTTCACAATAAATGAGTATCATTATAATAAATAGCTGTAACAAATTGCATATATGAATACCCAAACTCTGTATTCAGAGTCTTGGCAGCTGTATTTTCAGGTTTTCCTCTAGCATAAGTGACATCTCTGCATCATTCTTTTTATCAAATACACGTGAATTTTATTCTAAAAGTAGGACAAGAAACGATAGTCAAATCATATAACATTTGTAGTAGATAAAAAAATAGAACTATTCCTACTTTACAAAATAAGTAAATGTTGAAGACATTAATTTATCCAATAGCTTACCACTTAATGTATATACATATTATCAAATATAAAATTAGCAAGTGAGTCCAAATCCTTTCTGTTCAAATCAAATGATCTTGTTAAATCTGGAGAAAAATAACACCATAATATATTAGATCTACTTTGCTCAAAAGTACTCTTTTGAAAGAGAGTGAAATAATTTCTATCCTCAAAATAGATTGAAATACACATCACAGGGCATCAAAAGCAGCGTATTAGTTCTAGAATAAATACATACATGCTATATAAGGTTCAATGATTAAAAAAACTGTTAGTTGATACCTAGGTTCAAAGTATAAAGTTGTTTGGATTACACACGTATTAGTGTTTTACTTATCCATATGATAATAGTGGCTGATACCTAGGACTGTGGTATTCAAAATCTGTACTTTTTTTCAAAAGATTGTGTCAATGCTATTGTATTTTCTTCTGACCATCATTTACTCATTTGTCAGACCAACTTTATGTATATTTCAATATCTTCTACATACCGCCTATTATGCACTCTCAATTTTTACAATACACTTTATAATGATGTTGATGTTGATATCAGAGAAAGATTTAGATAAAGTCATCCAATTACACACTTCAATTATCATTGGACTATTTACTAATTGAGCATACTACTTAATCTTTGTTTTGTGAATTTAAATGATAAATTTACTTTTGATTTAGTTCTAGCTGCACCTGCAAGTTAAGATCTAAATAAAAGTCCCTTAACTTGTTCTGAGAGAGGAATTATGAAACAATCTTTCATCCAACAGTGAACACTTCAATACCTAATCAGTGTAAGTAAAGTACAAATTTAAATAGTGAGGGGTATGATACATGATGTGGTCAAATATAGAGATATTAGAATCTCAAAGTGAGTAAATTATGGATTAATATCAAATATAGAGATATTAGAATTTAATAGAAAATAGTTCTGATGGAGTTTTTAGGAACACCCTATTTTTGTGCTAAAACATGGCCAAGAGTCATATTTCTTCATATAAGTTTGGCGTTTAAGTAAACCTTCCATAATCTCTCTTCTTTACAATGTCTAACACTGTTACAAATTAAAATTAGTTCTTGACAATATCTAACGTTATTTGCATTTGTAAGATGACACTTTAATGCTATTTATTGAGACCAGTTTACACCATTTTTACAACAAAGCATTTTCCTATTATCTATTGAGACCATTTCTACAAGAAAGAAATTTCCTATTATCTATCTGGATCATTTTTACAGCAAAGCAATTTCTTATTATCTAGATACATATTTTTTTCTTTCAATATCAGGATTGGATCATTTTGACACACTTTGTTTATTGAATTATCTTGAAGGCATTAATCAATTAAACAACAAAAAAATTGCTATATAAAACTTTCATATATAGCTTCGTTCTTAAATAAATTTTATTATTAAAATCTTTAATCAAAAAATAGAATTGTCATTCATTAATGTAAAATAGAGTATTAGCACAAACAAAACATGAGTTATCAACACAAGCAAAACATAATGATACTTACATATACCAAGTCAACTGTTGCATTAGAAAACTAAATGACCTTGAAGGCAATCAACAGAAGAAGTTTCACAGAGAATGAAGACTTACGACTCATCCTTTAAGATCAACCTAAATGAAACATGAATTCAAATGAATCTCAAGCAACCATTCAAATGAATCTCAAGCAACCATGAATGCATAAGCGGTTAAAGAAATATATAAAGGCAAAACAGAAGATTAGAAAAGTAAATGAAATAGAAAAATATGAGACAAAGAAACATAGAGGTAGACAACAAACCAACAAACTCGACATTGAAAAACCAATAAATAGGGATGACAAAAATATTCATACCCGCAGATACCTGCGGATAAAGTCTGTCACGTGTACCGTGTACAGGGCAAATGGTTTTATAGATATCCACGGATAAAACAAATGGATATTTAAATATCCGATTATTAATGGATATGGTTTAATGTTATCCATGCCCGCGGATATCCGTATCCATTAATAAATTATAAAAATTTACTTAAATATTATTATTTTATTATACTTTATCTTTCCATCTTCTAAAATGCTAAAAATTTGTCTCCTCATTTTTTTATGTTTTCTTTGAAGAAAACCTTTATATTCTTTATAAATCTTATTGGTCATTTCTTATTTAAGCTTCTTCTATACTCAATACCTCACTTCAACAATTCCATTGTCCTACCAACCAGTACGGCTTTTTTTCCATCCAACCAATGTCATCCTTTCTGCTCCTCTGTTGTCCGCTCTTCAATCATAACTCAAAATCACAATATCATTCTTTCTTTTTTTTTGTTAAAAATGAAATGTAAGAGATATTATGCTTTGGTGAAAATGAAGAAAATTAATTTGATGAAATTTTGTTGTTAAAATAAGAGATATTTGTATGAATGTTATGTGATAATAACGTCTTGTGTCTTTAAAAGAAATTGAAAATATTTTTTTCAAAACATAATTTTAAAAAAATAGTGTTATCCATGGATATCTGTAAATATCCGCGGATACCTTAAAACCCGTGGATTACCCGTTTAACGGATATCTGCACGGATATGAGGCGGATATGGAATCATATTTATCCAACGGAGTGGACACGGATATCATACTATCTGTCCCTATGGATATCCATTTACATCCCTACCAATAAACCATAAACTGTCAAAGTATATGCATCAAATAAATGAAATGTAAATGAGAAATATTATAGAGAGCAAAATCAAAATACATGAAGTTTGAATAGAAAGAAACATAGAGAAAGCTTCAAATCGGGAAAAAGAGGCATGATGAACATCTAAAATCAGATTCCCACCTTATAACACAATGATAAACATCCAAACTCAGGAAAAAACCAATAAAGAATCACCTTGTATCAAAGTAATAAAAAATCATAACATAAGGAAGCTTGTATCAGAGTAGTAAAATAGCAAAACACAAAGAAGCTTGTGTGAAAGATACAAATATGTTCACATGAACTTTTATAGAATGGACAAATTTGTTCCATCCAATTGTCGAAAGCATAAAACATCAAACCTATAAAAACAAAACACGAAAAAAACACCAAAAATATATTTATCCACCCTGTTAAAATCAAGCAACAAAATAAAAAAGCTTCAATCCGAAATATGAACAAATAATGTTGGCTTTCATTTAGGCACCATGTTCAAAAGAAAGAAATGAAAACACACATCATTGAAAATAGAAACTTTAGAGATAAAAAATGAAGGGTAGGGAAATAAAAGATATAGAAAAGAACAAAGCTTGGTTGATAAAATGCAATGTAGAACCAAAGAAAACTGAAATAATGGAAGAACATATAAGACTCAGACATGATGGAATAAATGCATTGTTTTAGAAGAAGAAGAAATAAGATCATAAAGTGATGGAAGAATAAACAATGGTTGAGAGGTATTACCTCACATTGATGAAAACGTATTTTGAAGCAGAAGCTTGAAGAAGATAGTGAAAATGGAGAGAGAATAAAGTTGTTGGGAGGGAAGTGAAGTACAAACGTGAGAGAAGGAAAAAAGAAAATGCATGTATGTGTGAGACAATGTTTTAACCATTGGACAATACAGGTGGTGAAAAGAGATTTGAGGGAAAGGTTGAAATATTTGGTTGATTATGAAGAGACAAGATTGACCTTTTTGCTTTGTAATTTTTGAAAGAGGGAATGACATATTTGGTAGAATGCTGATATATTTTATTAATGGCTAGATAGTAGATACGATAAAAAACTGAAACTTTTTAAAAATAAAATAAAAGAATTGATTTAATGAGTAACATAATGGAAAGATGAAAAGTGTAATTTAATCTATTATAATTTTTATTTTTCACTTCATCAATTAGATATGATATTTAAAAAAAAAGTTATGCATAACAATCCAACTTATTTTTACCAATAACCACATATTAAAATAAAAATACATCAATAATCGTGTTTTATAAAATATTACACAAATAACCAGGTTTCAAGAATGACAAAAACGTGCATGCCATTTGAGATGGCGCATGCACTAATTTTAAAGAGGATGGGCCAAATGAACTAGCGCATGCAAGCCAAGTCAAATGGCGCATGCATGAATGCATGCATGACGAGGATGCGCCAACTCAACTGGCGCGTGAGTGTATTTGCAATTTTTTAAATAATAAAAAACATTTAAAAATAAAACTAAAAAATTAATAATATTTATTTAAATAAACAATTACATAGTGAAAATTTAAATTACAGCAAGACCTAATTTTCCCGTCCCCATCCTCTCCCGGTAACTTGTCCTTTATGAATTTCCTATTATGGTTGGGTCGAGGGTCCCACAAAGTCAATGCAATATGAGTCCATGAAATCCGTCAGGTCAGCATATCCATAAGATCCGCTTTCGAAAAATCGATTACCCATGTTCTCAAAGTTGGGTCGTGTATATGGGGGTATGGGATCGATGGTGGTCGATAGCACTGATCGTTTGAATAAATGAGGTAAAAAGAAAATTGATCTTGTGGAGTTTGATAGCCATATGAGTGTTGGGTGTGTTGGATGCTACGGTGACGGGATGGTTGCGTGTAAGTTGAGTTGGTTGGGGAATATTCTGCATGTTCGCATATGTGGGGCCTAAGGTGTCTAGTGAATGGACCCACATGGGATTTTTGGCTGTATGATATATATTATTGGTTATGAGTTTGAGTATGTGGCATTTATTGGTCTTGGTATTGGTCATGGTGGTGTGGTTGGCTGCTTGTGGATCGATGTCGTCGCTGTGTTGGTTGAGTAGTTGAAGTGTGTTGGGTTTGTTGTTGAAAGTGTAAGTTTGTTGGTAATGTTGTTGTGTATTCGATGACGAAGTAGCTTGAGTGCGTGGGTAGATCAAATACCTCGAGTCATACACAAACATTTAAGGCATAGTAAGCAATATGTACCAACTCATATATTCAGCTGTGTGTCACACTATATGGTTCTCGGGTGTGATAGGAAACTGTAGGACATAATGTTCACGTCATTTCCACATGCGGCACCATTCTGGAGCATATTCATTCCAATTGGCATAAGCCCATTGGGTGTCGACTCTAAGGAGATGCCATAGTGACAAACACATTAGGTTAACTGTGATTTCTTGATGCATGCGGAACTGCATTTAAACCTGGTCACTGTGGTATATCTCCACGATATTGAACCAAATGCTCGCAGTTTTTGCAGTCCAAATCGCTGCATCGTCTGGGTTGGGTTGATGGTCTAATCTCATATATGGTCTCCAAATGAACTGCACAAAAAAAAAATATTTTAAGAATGATAACTTTAAAAATAAATTATTTATAAGAAACTACTTAACACATCACCATATTTAAGAAATTACAACAGTTAACACAATTTCATTTGTTCCATGCATCATCACCATAACGTCGGTGTCATTTTTGACATCCTCCCACCAACGTTGAGGTTTTTCAGTCGCAAGTGAGGTGGTCATTCTTTGTCTCAGAATGCTTCTAATGACTTTGTCATCTTGGATATCCCAGTCTAACCAACGGATCAAGGACCTCTTAAGATGGTCTAGCAAGTGGATTTTCCAAAATTTCATTTTCATCGAGGATTTGATAGCCAGATGCCATGAAGAATTTTTTCGAGAGAAAGAGAGTAGATGTGTGAAGAATGGTGGAGGAAAGGAGAATTATTTATAGAAAAGTCTGATACACACACGCGCCAGTTGAGATGAAGCATCCTCCTAATGCATGCATGCGCCAGTTGAGATGACGCCTCCTCATAAGCATGCAATGCATGCACCAAATTGATTGACACATCCTCCTAATACATGCATGCATGCATGCGCTAACTGAGATGATGTCTCCTCATAAACATGCAATGCATGCACCAAATGAAATGATGCATTCTCTTTAAAATTAAGGGCATGCGCCATCTAAACTGACGTGCACTTTGTCCTTCTTAAAACCTAATTATTTACTTAATATTTTGCAAAAACATGATTATTGATGTATTTTAATATGTGATGTTATTGGTAAAAAAAATTATCTAATAATCCTTTCATTTTCAACATAAAATCATTTTTAATAGATTAATTTATTTTTTTAATTAGAAAAAGAAATCTCTTTGTCGCATTACCCAAAGAAAGAATTGCAAAACCCATTGCAAAACCATAAACCCTAAAACGCCTCTTTCTCACTGCAAGTGCAACTCTAGCAGCAGCAGAACAATGGCCACAGAAGAAAATGGCGACGCCGAAAGTAGCACCAGAAGAATCTCAGTTCGTTTCATAACTCGATTATCCGACCCTTACAAAGTTCCTAACTCAGCCATAGCCATCCCTTCCGATCTCACCAGATTCGGCCTCTCCTCTCTCGTCAACGCTCTTCTCCAATCCATCCGTATACTTTTCAACCTAACATTTCTCAATTCCTCACAGTTTTCTTCAATTTTGCTGTTGAATTTTTGTAAATTGAATAGTTGATGATGTTAGGTTGATTTTGTTTTTGTAGATGATGATTATGTAACGGAACCGTTTGATTTTTTGATTGATGGAGAGTTTGTTCGTATGTCGCTTGAGGAGTTTCTTCTCGCAAAGGGAATCTCTGCGGTAATCAATAATAATAAATTGTTATACTCTTGTAATTTTATTTTCAGTTGATTATATTGTATCCTATCAGTTGTGTTATGCGGTGACATGATTGTATGATACCATGTCGATTAATTTTAAGGTTTAAAACAGTTCAAAGCTGGATTAAGTTGTGAACTTGATTCAAACAAGTTTAGATTCTGTTTGGATAATAGTTTAATTAATATAAATGTTTATCCTATAAGTGATTATGTATGAGCTGTTCAATTTTTTTCATATAAGTTTTAGGAAATTAGCAACCAATAACTGTATTGTAGTGTTTGGAAGTATTTATATGAAGTTAAGGAGTTGTTTATGGTTGTGACTATGGATGTCAAAATGTAGAGGTAACTTGTTAAATCCCACAAGTTGTTCACTTAAGCTAATGAAATTTAATTAAGTCACTTATAGAAGTGTTTTATAACAGACCTTCTTCTTATAAACCAGAGTTGACTTGCATAGATTTCTAGACAAAATTTGAATTGTCAGTTTGTTGACTATTAAACAGGCCTTTTTTGGTTTGGTTTAGCTTTTCAATCAAGGAATCTGTATATTGTTAGTAAATTGTTGAAATTTTAGCTAACCACTGTGAATGGTCAATTATAGGAAAGGATATTGGAAATTGAGTACACTAGAGTTGTAGCCCCACGAAAAGAAGAAGACCCTTCTTTACATGATGACTGGGTCAGTGCTGTTGATGGTTCTTCTTCCCGGTAAGTTTGTAATTATTTATATTTTTTTATGTAAATTTTCTCAGTGATTTACAACTAACGATTCAGCCTATTCATAACGGTCCAAGTTTTAGTTATTTATTAACTCTTACCTTTACCTTTATTACTGCTGGCAACTTTTTTTTTCTTGTATGAAAAACTCCAATACATAACCGTTTTTTGTGAATGATTTTAACGAGCTAGAAAGGTTAAATTTAAGTGTGGTCACCTTTTATTGGCTTCCCTTAATTTTGTTTATCCTATAAGTTCCTATTTGGTGATGACGGCGAGAGTGATCGAAGAACTTTTTTGATAACATAGGGTTTGAGTATATCATCATGATTAGTTTTTAACTGTGTGAACTGTGAACTATGGGGTTTAACCATACACGTATGCATTGATTGCTACTCTTTTAAATAAAAACTTTCTATTTCTCATTTCATTAACCAATGTTTTAAGGGATCTTGTTTGTAGGATTTTAAATTTTTTGCCATTGAGTTAACAAGTGTTTTGTAATCTTGTTGGTTCAATACTTGGCAGTGTTATTTTAACTCTAACGTGTTAATATGTTAAGTAACTTAATATTTGACCTGAATGTTTCCTTCATTGAGAATTTAAAGTTATTTGTTCATTATCTTTTGCAGGTTTATTTTGACCGGATGTTATGATGGTTTTGGAAGGTAATAGTCTTTTTTACGCTGTTTGATTCTTAAACTGTTTATGTATTTTGTGATTACTTGAGATTGTAATTTGATTATTTTTTTTTCACAATTGTTTATTGACCCTTTTATTATACTATGACATGGGAAAATATAATTTAGGGTATGGAAGGGACCTGGAGTATGTACACATATATTGGAGGGACATAGTGATGGTGTCACTTCTGTTAGTGTTTTTAATCCAGAAGGTATGAAGACAAATTTTTCTCCTCATGCTACAAAACTCTGTTTAATTTTTTGATTGCCAGTTGTCAAATTTTAGTAAATCGCAGATTGTATTTGCCCCCAAAATGCTATAGCGGCATACACACGTTCTCAATGAATAATCAAAGTTTATTGTTACTAATATACAAAACATATTTAAAGGAAAAAATGTTTAGAGGAGTTGTAGATGCTGTGTTGCTTTAAGTTATTGTTTGCTAAGGGTTGGCACTTGGTTACTGCAATATTGAGTGTATTTAGACAGGAAACAGTGTGAGAATTACACAGGAGGCAACTGCATAGAGAGGGTCATCAGAATGTCACAGAGAGGAGACACCATTCAGGGTTTATGGGGAAAGAACAAAGGGTTTTGATGGAAAAAATCTCAATTTTAGGGTGAAATGACAAAAAAAAACTCCATTAAAAATACAAGCTGTGTCATGGGTATTGACAAAAGCATATCCGAAGTGCTGCGACTAGTAACACTACATCCACTACTCAAAACAGTAAAGCAACAGCATTTCGTGTAGTGCCTATGGGCCGCTACGCCACAATAGTGGCTGCTATTGACTGAAGAGGTTTTAATTTCCTTAAAATCCAATGTCCGTGCTTGTATGTATAATTATAACAAATAATCGATACATTTTCTCTGATTTTAGCCAGGAATGCTTGTTGCAGAATGCTAACATCTTTGCATATTTCTCTGGCATTCATTTTATTATGTGGCAAAAGATAGAAACTTAATATTGTAATTAAATTGTTCCAAGTTGTTAAAATTTGTACTGTAATCAGGTGTAGAAACTGTTACTCTAGCTACTGCTTCTAAAGACCGAACTCTAAGGCTATGGAAGGTAAGTAAAAGAAGCTTTTGAACTGAATTCCTTATCTTGAGCTTATGCTTACCATGTTATATTTTCCTTTTTATAAAAGATCAATACTGAGGAGGCTACCAATAATCCCGTGAGAGTTAGAGCTTACAAAATCTTGCGTGGTCACAAGTCTTCTGTACAAAGTGTTGCAGCGCAGACTAATGGAGAAATGGTTTCTATTTGCTTTTCTATTCTGAGTTTCCCCCCACTTGATTTATGTATTGTAATTTGTGACACAGTTCTTCTTCCGTCTCATATAATTAGGTTTGTTCTGGTTCTTGGGATTGCACCATCAACCTATGGCGAATCAATGACAATAATGCAGAAAATGATCTAGTGTCCAAGAAGAGAAAAGTTGAAGGTCGGGTTGAGGACTCGCAGTTAGAGGTTTGTACAGGCTCCTCGCATCTTAGTGTTTTTCGTCACGTAAATTTCTCTAAAATAGGAGTATTATATATTCAAGAATCCGTTTCTAACCTCTAATAAATCATTAAAGCTGGCATTTGATTTGACTCTACTTTCTCCACTTGCTGAGTTTGCTGTACTTTTTTCTCCCTTGTTCTTTCATGTAGCATCTTTATGTTTAAGAAGAAAAAGATTTGAGATATAATTATTAAATTTTAAAATTTATTTGTCAATATGTTTGTACTGCTTGAAAAACTCTGAAACTGAGAAGGAGTATAATGATGATCTATTTTGAGACATGTTCAAAATTTTCTTAATATCATTGTTAGTGTAAACCTTATAGATTGTGTCTGCTGTTCTCTTAATTTATAGTATTTCCTTATTCTTTCCCTTTTTATTATGTATCTATGTCTATTTTGTTGGCAATCAAGTTTTCATTAATAATACACTGTTTTATTTTAGGGAGAAGCTTTTACAACCCTGGTTGGCCATACACAGTGCGTGTCTTCCGTAATTTGGCCACAAAGAGAGTCAATTTATTCGGCATCTTGGGATCATTCTATTAGGAAATGGGACGTTGAGACAAGCAAAAATTTGTCACATATAGTAAGTTGTTAAATTTCTGCTCCTTTTCTCTCCATTGCTGAAGATATACGCAATTGAAGTTTAAATTTTGTCTTCAAATTAAGTTATATGACCCCTTGCTAGTCGATGCTGTCATTTTTCTTTTCTCATTCTTTTGATGAAGATCGAAGCTGTTTATTTTCTTAATATTGCTGTTCTGGTATCTTCAAGATTATATTTATGTTTCTCTGAATAATATTGTCTAATCTTTACATTTCGTCAATGCTTGCTCATCAACTATTTTCCTTATTCTTATTATGGTTATATTATCGACCCCACTTTATGGAATAAGATTTGGATGTTGTTACTATGATTATTTTTATGAGTTAATCCTATTATGAAGCTATCATTGTTATGCTTAATATGCATTATTGAATTCACTCGATTCTTCTTTTCATCTTTTCACTAAAAACTCGTTATAAGTGCTTACCATGCTAGAGGAAGTATAACCCTATACATGGGTATAAATATGATTCATTAACACTTAATAGAGGCACTATTTTCTGGTAATTTGTATTTATTTTTTTCACTTTTTGGTTAGAACTATTTGATCATACAAAAGAATTGTTGAATATAATTTGATATGGCAATTAAAAAGTAAAAAAGCATGTAAATATTAAAAATTATAGTTTTTCAAATTTTAAGACTTTGTCCTCTGTGTATAGTATTGCGGTAAGGCTCTTAACTGCCTTGACATTGGAGGGGAAGGTTCTGCACTCATAGCTGCTGGTGGTTCTGACCCTATTATTAGGATTTGGGATCCTCGTAAGCCAGGTCAGTAAATCAAAGGAAATAATGGTCTCTCTTACCTCCAAAAACTATCATATGCATGCCAGTAGCTTATAAAGTAGTTTATATTTTCTGCAGGCACTTCTGCTCCTATTCTTCAGTTTGCTTCTCACAAATCTTGGGTAACTGCTTGCAAGTGGCATGATAAGTCTCCGTTTCATTTACTTTCTGCATCTTATGATGGGAAAGTTATGTTATGGGATCTGAGAACTGCGGTAATATAACCTTTTTTTAAAACTACAAAGTAATTTCACACCATCTTTGGGTTTTTAACCACTAACTTTGTTTAATAATGTTGCAGTGGTCTCTTTCAACCATCGAATCACACAGTGACAAGGTATAACACTTTATTTCTGTGTTTTAGAAGAGCAGTAAACAATGTTGTTAAATATAAGCTTTAGCAGTGTTATTGCGGTGTGGAATTGAACATATTGTTATTATTCTGTGATAAGCTATTTTGCACAAAATGTTGTCAACGAGTGGCTATAGCTGCTACATAGCACTGTTCCATAGTGAAATTTGAACAAACCACTATTTTCCACCATCCGCAACTCACAACACTTTAATAAAACACAACTTTGCATCATCGAAGGACTATAATGGCCACTAATTGAATTATAATTTGCTTAAATCAGGTACTGTGTGCTGACTGGTGGAAAAGTGACAGTGTTATCAGTGGTGGAGCAGATTCAAAACTTTGCATTTCTTCAGAAATTCCAGTCTAGTGACATTAACTTTAATGTCTCATATACATGGAATTGTTTGAGTTTGAAGCCAATTTTGTCCGAGGCACAGCTACTGCTACTGTTTTATCCTATGTAACACACTTTAGATAGAAGATTGAAACCATGTCTCGGTATCAGATATGTAATCAATTGTAAACAACAGTCTTATTTTCTGTTTCTAATTGCTAATTATGTACAACATTATAATTATGCATATCTTTGAACTTTTTTTACTTGTGTGGCACAATTTGTATTATTTCAACTATTTAAAAGTATTATTTTTTAATGAATTGGTGTTCATGACCATTTCCACTTTGGATCCTCTCCTTCATTTTTTTCTCCTTCCCTCTCCATCCTCTCTATCTCTCTCTTGATTAAATTTTGTTTTTTATTGATGAGTGAGAGTGAAATTAAGAGAGAGATAGAGAGGATGGAGAGGAAATGAGAGAAAAATGAAGGAGAGGATTCAAGTCCGACCATTTCACACATTCCTCTTATATATTCATCACTAAAATGCTAACTCATTCTTTCAGCCACTCAACAAACCTGTTGAAATTCTCTGAAGATCCACCTCCTTGGACCAAGTTCCTCATTATTTTCTCCTTTATCTCCATAGACCTTAACCTTAAGTCCCCATCACCAAGCAATCGATCAACTTTATTTTTAATCTCATCACTTAACACTAATCCATTTTCATCTTTCTCAAATCCCAACCCAACTTTCAATTCTTCACAAATATAAGTCTTGTCATAGAATTGATCAGAAAAATAAGGCCAACACACAAAGGGTACTCCATTAGACAAACCTTCCAAAGTGGAATTCCAACCACAATGACTAATGAAACAAGCTATAGAAGGGTGTTTTAGTACCTTTTGTTGTGGAGCCCATTTAACAATTTTCCCTTTATACCCTTTGAACTCATTAGGAAATTTCATCTCATTGGAATCTTGATCTCTCACAACCCAAAGGAAAGGCCTATTAGTCAAGTCAAGTCCTAATGCTAATTCTTTTAATTGGTTTTTGTCAAAAAGAGTGAAACTAAAACTACCAAATGCAACATAAACAACAGAGTTATTTTCTTGTTGATCAAGCCAACTCATGCAAGATAAATCTTCCCAAAATTGACCAATTGATTCTTTTTCACTTTTGTTTTCATAGTTATTCAATAAAGGGCCAATTGGTAGAAGCTTTGGAAGAAAAGATAATGGTCTAGGTTCAAGTTCATATGTGGTGTTGCAAAGCCACCAATTTGATAAACTTGTAGTTTCTGAACAATGCTTAATATAATTAAATATTTTCTTAAGGCTTATTGAATCTGCAGCTACATTTGACCAAACTAAAGCTTCTGTGTCCATTATTGGCATATTTAGTGATAGCTGAAATGTTTTTCTAGTAGCTGATAATCCTACAATAATTGAAAATCAAAATTAAATTAGCAATGATATATATAATAAACGATAAAGATGATAACACAATGTGTAAAACTGACGAGAGTAGTATTCTGCGTACAACTGCAGAGATTATTCTTTCGAGTTTTGTGGTCCTTAGATAGAAAGTTATAGAGTGATCATGACAAAACAAATATCGCCAGTGAAAATGATAATGTTACCATTAGAATCAATTATAGCATCTTCAATAAGCTTAGGAATATTGTAAACCAATGCAAACATAGCTGCAGCTGAAGACCAAAATAGAGCTCCATTGATTCCAAATTTGCTTCCAACATTTAATCCCCATCCCATATTCACATCTGCAACTATACAACTGATTCTACAATTATCTTTCAAACAAATATCTTTTATTAAATTCTCAAGCATATTAGGCATGGTGTTTAACATAGCTTCACATAGCTTAGCGAAATCGGTTCTATCTTCTTCATGACTTAAACCATCAGGAATTGAAACTATTTTTAGAGCTCCATTAAAGCTATCATCTAGTTCTTGCTCTTTCATCGTACTCATCAATAGTTTATGGTTGAAATCTGTGTTCACAAAAATGACTTTGCAACCATTTTCTACTAACTTTTTTGATAAGTTCATTAAGGGATTTACATGGCCTTGTGCTGGAAATGGCAAAACTAAAACTGTTGGAATGCTCATTTTTTGTATCTTTGTGTGTTTCTATTGATTCATGACACGTTGTATAATTAGCCTCATCATTTCTATATATAGTTTTAAACCAATAGAATTGGTAGTCACATTGTTAGAATGAACTCCTGAATTTGAGATGGTACTCAGAGTAAGAGTAACGTAACTTGTTCACCAAGTCAAGTGGAATTCTAGTTGTTATTTGTAAGTTGATATTAGGTGGTGGTTTTGGTAGATGAGTTCAATGAGTTTTGTATTTGATTGATGCATGTTAAAATAGAACACATGAATAACGAGACACTTTAGTTACACTGAAAAATACAATCAAAAGACATCAAACAAAAGATGTTTTCATACTCTTTTGTCCACATAAGAGTTGTGAAAACTAAACAGAGTTGAAATCAGGAGAGCTTAAACTGCAATAAATAAAATTATAATATTAATAGTTTAATTCAATTTTTATTAATCATTTAAATAAAAAAAGTGAATTAATAATCCCTTTAATAAAAAAATAGCTCATTGCTAAATTGATTTCACTTCAGTTTAAAATAAAAAATTTGTTTTACCAAAGTAAATAAAAAAAATAAAAAAAATTGTATATCTAAGTCGATTTTATGTTTTGAATTTTTTTAAAAATCCATTTTTAAGATTTTTTTTAAAACAAATATTTTTTTAAAGATTTGTTTTTGTTTCCAGAAATTAAAAAAAAAGGATTTTTTTATTTTCAACAAATAAATCATATTTTTTCTGAATTAAAAAAACCTTTTTTTCACGAACTTTTGTTTTGTTTTTTTTACAATTTTTTGTTGATTAATTTTTTTCTTCTTTTTTTATTAAACAATTTAAAAAGATTTTCAAACTTAAATTTGGTTAGCCGACCCATGTGATTTAGTGTAATTCAGTTTGACGATGTGGTTCAATTAACTATATTTTTGCACAACTCATTTAATTTATATTCTAATATATTGTCAATATTGAGGTTACTTCCACCTTGTCGCTGTTGCAATGCTTTGCCACAAGTGTCAAGGGCGCTAAAGTCTCCATACTTTTTCCTCCTCTCTTGATGATGTGGAATTATGTTTTTCAGGTTATTCAAAGAAGTAATAAAAGGAGATCTTGATAATGTGCTTTTGATGATGACAACTAAAATGACTTTTTTGATCAATACCTATGAGAATTCAAGTATGCAAAGCGGTTAAAGATGCAAGCAGACAAATTGGAGTTTGATGACTACTACAAACATCATCTAATGATGGCATTCAACTTGAAGAAATCTCAATCCTCATCTCTAAGAAAATTCTGAAGGATAGAAAAACACTTAGAAAGGGGGGGTTTGAATAAGTGTAGTCTAAAAAAAAACTTGAACGATAAAAACAATATGCACAGTTATTTTTATCCTGGTTCGTTGTTAACTAAACTACTCCAGTCCACCCCCACGGAGTGATTTACCTCACCTGAGGATTTAATCCACTAATCGCAACTGATTACAATGGTTTTCCACTTAGTCCGCGACTAAGTCTTCCAGAGTATCCTGATCACAACCTGATCACTCCAGGAACAAATGCTTAGACACAAGCTAAGACTTTCTTAGAGTATCCTGACCACCACGTGATCACTCTAATTACAACTGCTTAGACACAAGCTAAGACTTCCTAGAGTATCCTGATCAACACTTGACCACTCTAGTTACTTACAAATTAATGTAATCAAATAAGAGTTTTACAATGCTTCTTAAAAGCTATAATCACAACAGTGATATTTCTCTTAACGTTTAAGCTTAATCTCACTAATATATTACAACAGCAATGTAGTGGGCTTTGATGAAGATGAAGTTTCTGAGTTTTTGATTTTGAGCAGCGTTTCAGCAAGTTAATTGTTAGCAAATCGTCAACCTTGCTTCTCATCAGAACTTCATATTTATAGGCACTTGAGAAGATGACCGTTGAGCGCATTTAATGCTTTGCGTGTTCCGTACAGCTTTGCATTTAATGTTTCACGCTTTTGTCAACTACCTCGAGCCTTGTTCACGCTGTGTCTACTAACGTTGCCTTTAATAGCTTCCAACGTTCCTTTTGTCAGTCAGCGTAGCCTGCCACCTGTACTTTCTTCTGATCTGATGTTTGAATAAAATATTTGAATATCATCAGAGTCAAACAGCTTGGTGCATAGCATCTTCTTGTCTTCTGACCTTGAAGTGCTTCTGAGCGTGATACCATGAGAACTTCAGTGCTTCTGCTTCTGATCTCAAGTTCTTCTGATGCTTCCATAGACCCATGTTCTGATTCTGCCTTGACCATCTTCTGATGTCTTGCCAGACCATGTTCTGATGTTGCATGCTGAACCTTCTGAGACAAAGCTTCTGAGCGCTGATTTGTGCATACTCTTTATATATTTCCTGAAATGGAAATTGTAATGTATTAGAGTACCACATTATCTCACACAAAATTCATATCCTTGTTATCATCAAAACTAAGAATATTGATCAGAACAAATCTTGTTCTAACAATCTGCCCCTTTTTGATGATGACAAAAACATATATAAATGATATGAATTTGCAATCAGAAAGAGCAGACGGCTAAAGACAAATTACACAGCTATAGCATAAGCATGTGAATATGTCCCCCCCTGAGATTAACAATCTCCCCCTGAGATGAATAATCTCCCCCTGAAATAAATACTCGAAGAACTTTAATAATAAAAGACTTCCCTGATTATTTCAGTAGAGACGATCACATAAGCTTCTTGCTTCTGATAATTCATAGCTTCTGACTTCTGCTTCCATTGGACAGCTTCAGAACTTGAATTTCTTTAGATCCCTAGAACCCTCACAGCTTCTGATTCCTGCTTCCATTTAGGACAGCTTCAGAACTTGAATTTCTTTGATCTTCAGAACATTCACAGCTTCTGATTCCTGCTTCCATTTAGGACAGCTTCAGAACTTGAATTTCTTTGATCTTCAGAACATTCACAGCTTCTGATTCATGCTTCCATTTAGGACAGCTTCAGAACTTGAGTTTTCTGGATCTTTTAGAACATTCACAGCTTCTGATTTCTGCTTCCCTCGGATAGCTTCAGAGCTTTGAATTTCTTCTTACATCACTTCATGCTAGATTGTATCAGAACATTGTTGAATGTACCAGAGCATCATCAGAGCATCTCTACATCCTGAAATGTTACAGAACAAAACTAAACGACAAAAGTCAGCATGAATGAGTTAGAACATAAGATGTGTATCAGAACACAAAATATGTATCAGAGCCATATAAGCCATATAGAATATATCAGATCCAATAGACAATGTATCAGAGCAAATAGATAATGATTTGGATCATATTCTATTATCAGAATTTCTGATCATTCTTCCTTCTTGCTTCTGATTCTGAAGCTTCCTAGCACTCAGCTTGCTTCAAGAATCCAAGAGCTATTTCTGATCATTCTTTCTTCTTGCTTCAAGAATCCAAGAGCTTGATTCTCTAAAGAGTTGCTTCATCATCTCATTGCTCATCTCGTTGCTTCTCATGTTGATCTTGAATCTTCGATTCCTGCAACATCACAGCTTAGAAACATAGAACTTTGCAAGTTCTGTTAGTAAAGCAACTGATTAAATCAAATCATTTATCACATATTTCTCCCCCTTTTTGTCATATCATCAAAAAACAGAAAAGATTCAGATACAAACAAAAAGAAACACACGGAAGAAAAAGGATGATTTCGTTGAAGTTTAAACAGCAGGTACGGAAGTACACGCAGAGAAAGAAGACAAGATGCACAAAAACAGATGCAGCAAAAGCAAAAAACAAAACAACACAGACTCAATCTAAGACGACCCTAGCCTTGATAAGATCTTGGCCAGCATCTCTTGAACCCCATTGTTGTATCCTTCTTGCCTCTCCATGAAAGCTCTAAACTCATCCTGTTTCTTCTGAATATCTTCCAGAGTTCTTGCAAGACGAGAAGATTCATCAGAAGAAGCTTCACTGCTTCTAACCACAGGAATAGCATTGTGATCTGTAGCTTCCATAGATAGATCATTTGCAGGGATTTCCTCAACAGGAACTGATTCAACAACATGATCTTCTACATCTGCTTCTTGCATAGAAGCATCACCATATTCTGTAGCAGGAATTTCCGAATCTCCATTCTCAAGTGCCTGAAGAATGGCAGCAAGATTCCTGGGAGCAGAAGGACCTTCAACTTCTGGTGGGTCAACAACTTCTGGAATGACCAAGCTTGGGTCTTTCTCAGAAGGGTTTTCCCTCAGAAAGTCAAAGAGAGTCTTGAAATCCCCGAGCAGAACTGGATAATCAGGAATCCAGATAACAATATCCCTACATGGATTAGCTTCTAATGCAACAGCCAGCCTTGCTTGTTCCAATTCATCCAAAAAGGGCTTCTCCTCAGCAGCAACACAATTTCTGAGAGGATGGTAGTATATACCATTATCACCCTCCAGAAGGTGACCAGAGTAACCAGGAGCAGCAACCACTAGTCTTTTCTGTACTCCCATTGCTTCTACTTGAAAATCCTTGCGAAATCTTCTCCAGAGATTTCTTATAGAAACATCATCCAGACCATTTAGAAATGCATCCTTCAGAAGGTCTAGACTGCTAATCACCTCATGTCTGAAAAGTTCCAGGTAGATATAGGGTTCAGGTTCAGGCGGACTGAACGTGAATTTGTAGTCAGGGTAGAGAAGACAGTAAGGTTTGGATTTTCTGGTAGGTAAGGGATGGGATATAGAAGGTGGAGGTGCGGTGGATGAGGAAGAAGGGATATCTGAGAGAATGATTGATGAAGATGGAATATCAGAAATGATAGATTGAGAAGAGGATGGAGTATTTGAAAAGGGAATTGGTGAGAAAGATTTATCAGAAGGAGTTGGGGGAAGAATACTTAGAGGTGTGGGGCTTAGAATGGGAGAGGAGAAGGATGATGGAGAAGGATTTGGTAAGGTGAAGTTTATTTTTGGTTCAGATGGAGGTGATTGGAAAGATGGTTTAGGGACAGAAGGAGGTGGAATAAAAACCTGCCTGGAGGTTTGTACAGAAGAAGATCTGGTTCTGCGAAAGGAATCTCTAATCCTTTTATCTCTTCGTTCTTCAGAGTCCACCTTGTCAGGATCATAGGTGACTCTCAACTTCTTGGCTTTCTTAGCCTCATCTTCTTGGGCTTTTCTTTTTAGCCTAGCCTTTAGTTCCTTCTGATCCTTCTTCAGAAGATCAGCCTTGGACGGAAGTACTCTGCCACGGATCCAAGCAGGATCAATATCTGATTGCTTCCTAACACAATCTTCCAGGTAAAGCTTGACAACCTGATGCAGTTCTTTTTGAAACAAAGAGGCAAAGCCTTCAACAGCAACTCTTCTTGACAGAATGTTAGGAAAGCTTGTGCACACAGAAGGTACATTTTGAATGAGTTCCAGTCTGAACAAATCCACACCATTGAAAATGGGACCTTGAACTACTCCAAGAAAATGGGACGCATTGAGTTTTCTGATGGAGTCCAGCACTTTGCTTTCAATCAGAATGTCTGAAATCATTCTTCCAAAAGGAATAGTTGTTCTTGAAATATGAGGGTACTTCGCCCTTTCGTCTTCTCTTGACTCAAAGATAGAAGTCTTCAGATTCTCAAACAAAATATGGGAGATGTTGATCTCAGTCTTTTTGCCAATGCAGAAAAGAGTATACTTGTGATCCAGACTGATGTAGGAGGAGGAGAGCATCCTCTTTCTATGGTGAAGGGAACCCAGAATAATCTCAGCCCAAACTTTATAAAACGGCCTTAAGGTGCCTGTGTTATTAGAGTCAATTCCAAAAGTCTGAGAGATTTGTTGTTCAACTTTAGACCAATCAACTGATGCATGTCGAAAACCAGTCCAGCCTTCTTCATCATTCAGATTGTACAGCTTCCTGATGAGCTTTTCAGTGATAACCACTTCATGCCCTAGCACGAATGAAATGATAGCAGTTGGGGTAACCGTTGCATGTACCCAGAAATCCTTCACAAGTTCAGGATAAGTTGGACCAACCAATCTATCAAGATACTTAGACCATCCTTGTTCAAAGATTCTAGCATCACACTTAAAGCCATTTGCTTTTAGGTTGTTGATGTCCACAGCAGATTCACATAGAACTTCCAGTTCTTTCGTGGGTATTAAGCATGTTTTCAATGGAGCATACTCATATTTGCTTAGAAGGATCTGTGTAGAGGTGAGCTTTTCTTTTGAGTTCGATGAACAAGAAGATGAGTTCATGATGATTATGCTTTGAGATCAAATCAAAAACTAGGGTTTGAAAAAAAATGCAATGAAGGGGATGCACAAGAGAGAGAGAGAGAGAAAGAGAGAAAAAGAGGGAATGAAGATGAAGCGGGTTATTTAAAAGATTTGAAAATAAAGAAATCATTATGCATTTAATGAGAAATGACATTAGGAGAGAGAACATGGTAAATGAAATGATTTAACACAGTTACCTAGGTCGGCGTCTTTTCAACTGCACGCTTTGTACTAACTGCACAGACACGTGTTCACCATCAGATAAAGGATGACAGCTGTAGAATATGAATAGACTTTACGCCTTTTGATTGTGATCACTGCTTCTGATTGTCATTCTTAAGAAATGATCTGGTTCTGATAGGATCATCTTTCTTGCCAAGAATCACATCTTCTGAGTGAGCTGAAGCAAGTCTGGGTGATCTTCTGATAGTTGGTTCTTCAGAAATCCTAAGATTCTCTAAAGATGCAGCAACTTGATCTTCTGATCCATTGCTTCTGAGACTGCCAGCTTCTGCAGCTTTGCTTCTTGGTTCTACTGCTTCTGATATATCAATATCAAAATCTTCAAAATTCTCAAACTGCTTTGGTTTTTCAAGACCAAGCTTATCATCAAACCTGATATTGATTGATTCTTCTACAATCAATGTTTCAGTATTGTATACTCTGTAGCCTTTAGAGCGTTCAGAATATCCAAGAAGGAAACACTTTTCTGCTTTGGAATCAAACTTACCAAGATGATCTTTAGTATTCAGAATAAAACATACACATCCAAAAGGATAGAAATATGAAATGTTGGGCTTTCTGTTCTTCCACATTTCATAAGGAGTCTTATTTAGAATAGGTCTGATAGAGATTATATTCTGAATATAACACGCAATGTTAATTGCTTCTGCCCAGAAATGCTTAGCCATATTGGTTTCATTGATCATGGTTCTGGCCATTTCTTGTAGAGTCCTATTCTTTCGCTCTACAACTCCATTTTGCTGTGGAGTTCTAGGACAAGAGAAATCATGGGCAATACCATTTTCTTTGAAGAACTCCTCAAAGAATCTGTTCTCAAATTCGCCACCATGATCACTTCTGACCTTTATGATTTTGCACTCTTTCTCAGATTGAATCTGAGTGCAGAATTCAAAGAACACTGAATGAGACTCATCCTTGTGTTTCAAGAACTTTACCCATGTCCAGCGGCTATAATCATCAACGATGACTAATCCATATTTCTTCCCTCTGACAGATGCTGTTTTGACTGGGCCAAACAGATCAATGTGCAAGAGTTCTAACGGCTTTGAGGTAGAAACAACATTCTTAGACTTGAATGCAGGTCTGGAGAACTTGCCCTTCTTACATGCTTCACAAAGAGCATCTGATTTGTATTTCAGATTTGGGAGTCCTCTGACTAGATTTAGTTTGTTAATCTGAGAAATCTTTCTCAAACTAGCATGACCTAATCTTCTGTGCCAGACCCATTGCTCTTCAGAAACAGACATAAGACAAGTCACCTTCTGCTTCTTAAGATCAGAAAGATCAATCTTATAAATGTTGTTCTTCCTCTTGCCTGTAAATAGGATTGAGCCATCCTTCTGACTTACAGCCTTGCAAGACTTTTGATTGAAGATTATATCATAACCATTGTCACTTAATTGACTTATGGACAATAAGTTATGCGTTAATCCTTCTACAAGAAGTACATTAGTTATGGAAGGAGAGTTACCAAGACTTATGGTTCCAGAGCCAATGATTTTGCCCTTCTGATCTCCTCCAAACTTGACTTCTCCACCTGGTTTAAGCACCAGGTCTTGGAATGTAGACCTTCTTCCCGTCATGTGTCGCGAGCACCCAGAGTCCAGGTACCATGACATTTTGCTTCCTGTCCTCTTTGCCGCCAAGGATATCTGCAATAGGAATAATCTTTTCCTTAGGTACCCACAATTTCTTGGGTCCTTTCTTGTTAGTTCTCCTCAAGTTCTGATTGAACTTGGGTTTAGCAAAATATTTAACAGGAGGAACAACATGATATTCCTTATTCTGAGTTCCATGATATTTCTTAGGTTGTGTCACATGCTTCTTGGTGTGTGTTATGTGAAAACTTTGTGCATGTGATGTGTGCTTAATATCATGGGAGTGGCCAAATTTAAATTGGTTATACAGAGGCTTGTATGATATTTTCATATCATCCACAGATTCAAGCTTGTATGGGATTTCACCCTCATAACCAATGCCAACTCTCTTGTTTCCAGACACAACATATATCATAGAAGCTAGCTGACTTCTGCCAATACTTCTAGATAAGAACTTCCTGAAACTTAAATCATATTCTTTCAGAATATGATTCAGACTGGGAGTTGATTTTTCTGAATCAGAAGGAGATCCAACATTATTGGATAATTTTAAAACTTTTTCTTTTAGTTCAGAATTTTCCAACTCAAGCTTCTTAGTTTCAAATTCAAATTGCTTTTTCAGCTTTTTGTATTTGATACTAAGATGAGCTTTTAATTCAAGAAGCTCTGTTAGACTGGAAACTAACTCTTCTCTAGATAGTTCAGAAAATACCTCTTAAGAATCTGATTCTGATGTAGATTCTGATCCATCATCTTCTGTCGCCATCAGCGCAAAGTTTGCCTGCTCTCCTTCAGAGTCTGATCCTGATTCTGATTCAGAATCATCCCATGTTGCCATAAGACCTTTCTTCTTATGAAACTTCTTCTTGGGATTCTCCTTCTGAAGTTTCGGACACTCATTCTTGTAATGTCCAGGCTCATTGCACTCATAGCAGACAGCCTTCTTCTTGTCAGATCTTCTGCCACCAGAAGATTCTCCACGTTCAAATCTCTTTGAACTTCTGAAGCCTCTGAACTTCCTTTGCTTGCTTTTCCAAAGTTGGTTCACCCTTCTGGAGATCATGGACAGTTCATCTTCTTCTTCAGATTCTGATTCTTCAGGATCTTCTTCTCTGGCCTGAAAAGCGTTAGTGCATTTTTTAATATTAGATTTTAATGCAATAGACTTACCTTTCTTCTGAGGCTCGTTTGCGTCCAGCTCAATTTCATGGCTTCTCAAGGCACTGATAAGCTCTTCCAAAGAAACTTCATTCAGATTCTTGGCAATCTTGAATGCTGTTACCATTGGCCCCCATCTTCTGGGTAAGCTTCTGATAATCTTCTTTACATGATCAGCCTTGGTGTAGCCTTTGTCGAGAACTCTCAATCCAGCAGTCAGAGTTTGAAATCTTGAAAACATCTTTTCAATGTCTTCATCATCCTCCATCTTGAAGGCTTCATATTTCTGGATTAGAGCAAGAGCTTTAGTCTCCTTGACTTGAGCATTTCCTTCATGAGTCATCTTCAAGGACTCATATATGTCATGGGCCGTTTCCCTGTTAGATATCTTCTCATACTCAGCATGAGAGATAGCATTCAGCAAAACAGTCCTGCATTTGTGATGATTCTTGAAATCTTTCTTTTGATCATCATTCATTTCGCTTCTCGTGAGCCTTACACCAGTAGCTTTAACAGGATGTTTGTAACCATCCAACAGAAGATCCCATAGATCAGCATCCAGACCAAGAAAGTAACTTTCCAGTTTATCTTTCCAATATTCAAAGTTTTCACCATCGAATATTGGTGGTCTAGTATAACCGTTGTTACCATTGTATTGCTCAGTAGAGCCAGATGTAGATGGAGTTGGATTTGTTGGAATTTCACCAGCCATCTTTTACTGAAGCGTTTTTCTCTTCCTGAATCTTTTCTAAACACGGTTAAGTGCTTGCACCTTAGAACCGGCGCTCTGATGCCAATTGAAGGATAGAAAAACACTTAGAAAGGGGGGGTTTGAATAAGTGTAGTCTAAAAAAAAACTTGAACGATAAAAACAATATGCACAATTATTTTTATCCTGGTTCGTTGTTAACTAAACTACTCCAGTCCACCCCCACGGAGTGATTTACCTCACCTGAGGATTTAATCCACTAATCGCAACAGATTACAATGGTTTTCCACTTAGTCCGCGACTAAGTCTTCCAGAGTATCCTGATCACAACCTGATCACTCCAGGAACAAATGCTTAGACACAAGCTAAGACTTTCTTAGAGTATCCTGACCACCACGTGATCACTCTAATTACAACTGCTTAGACACAAGCTAAGACTTCCTAGAGTATCCTGATCAACACTTGATCACTCTAGTTACTTACAAATTAATGTAATCAAATAAGAGTTTTACAATGCTTCTTAAAAGCTATAATCACAACAGTGATATTTCTCTTAACGTTTAAGCTTAATCTCACTAATATATTACAACAGCAATGTAGTGAGCTTTGATGAAGATGAAGTTTCTGAGCTTTTGATTTTGAGCGGCGTTTCAGCAAGTTAATTGTTAGCAAATCGCCAACCTTGCTTCTCATCAGAACTTCATATTTATAGGCACTTGAGAAGATGACCGTTGAGCACATTTAATGCTTTGCGTGTTCCGTACAGCTTTGCATTTAATGTTTCACGCTTTTGTCAACTACCTCGAGCCTTGTTCACGCTGTGTCTACTGACGTTGCCTTTAATAGCTTCCAACGTTCCTTTTGTCAGTCAGCGTAGCCTGCCACCTGTACTTTCTTCTGATCTGATGTTTGAATAAAATATTTGAATATCATCAGAGTCAAACAGCTTGGTGCATAGCATCTTCTTGTCTTCTGACCTTGAAGTGCTTCTGAGCGTGATACCATGAGAACTTCAGTGCTTCTGCTTCTGATCTCAAGTTCTTCTGATGCTTCCATAGACCCATGTTCTGATTCTGCCTTGACCATCTTCTGATGTCTTGCCAGACCATGTTCTGATGTTGCATGTTGAACCTTCTGAGACAAAGCTTCTGAGAGCTGATTTGTGCATACTCTTTATATATTTCTTGAAATGGAAATTGTAATGTATTAGAGTACCACATTATCTCACACAAAATTCATATCCTTGTTATCATCAAAACTAAGAATATTGATCAGAACAAATCTTGTTCTAACAAATTCAAGCAAGTGTCTATATATAATTGGTTTACTTGACGAATGGAAGCTTCAAAGTGTGAAAGAAAGGAAGTGTGAAAGCTCGCCCCGTCGTGTCTGAGTGAAGTAGTTTTGTAAAAACACGAGAGTGTTTTGGTAAAGTTATACGACTAAATTACAGATAAAAAAAATTTGAATCCTCTATTTCCTAAAAAAAATCCCTAAAATTGTTTCAGAGTCGTGCAAGTTGATTCAGGAACTGTCAGAATGTTTTGGACAAAATTTGGTACTACCCAATCGATTGGCACTCATACCTAATTGATTGGGCTAGTGAAAAAACTTCCCTTACGTCTTAATGAAAGGAAATGTATATATCATTTCTTTCCTTTTTAAACATTCATAATCGTTTATTTACTGGGCTCCAATTGATTGGGGCAATATGCCAATTATTTGACATATTAGTTCTGGCCCATGGATCTTTCCTTTTTTGAGAAATCATCTAGCCTATAATTAGAGGCCTTTTCCTTAATATTTGAAGATCCAGAAACGTGAGCCTTCTACCCACTCCTTACTCTTTCTCTCTACAATATTTTCAACTTTCTCTCACATAAGTTTAGTGATAGCACTTCAAGAACTTCTTTTTGTTTGGTGAGAAATTTTGTATCATGAAAGAGCATTATTGTTAATTCACCAAGGACCTATTTTTTCTTTTGGTTGAATAATTCCTCCTTAAGGTAGTGTTTGTTTTGGTTCAAATCTAAACCCTTTAAAAGATTTAGTTTTTAAATTGTCGGTTCGGTTCATAAGCTCAGCATGGTTTAAAAGCTTACTTAGGTTCGAGTTTCTCGGTTCTTAATCTCATTTCGGTTCATGAGTTAAGCCCAGTTTAAAAGCTCACTTTGGTTCGAGATAATTCTGGTTTAAAATATCATCTTGATTCCTGGTCATCCAGGTCAAAACCCCGATTTGATTTGTGATTTCAGTCCAGTCAAAAGCTCACTTTCGTTCGAGATAATTCTGGTTTAAAATATCATCTTGGTTCGTGGTCATCCAGGTCAAAATCTCGATTTGATTCGTGATTCCAGTCCAGTCAAAAGTTCACCTTAATTCGAGATAAGTCCGTATAAAATCTCAGTTTAGCTTGGAGACTAATTGAATTAAGTTCATGTTTGGAAGGAAGACGGATCGCTTCTCTCTGCAAGATCGTGTTTGGAAGAAAGATTAACCGCTTATCTCTGTTGTTCGTTGTTTGGTTAGAAGTTAGCCTCAAACTTCATTTTTCCTTATATAAGAGGGTTTAAGAGTTTAACATAATAAAAACTCTTAAATATTACTAAAGACTCTCAAGATCATATCTTCTAGACAGTATTAAGTCGTCTTGACTAAACTTGTACAAATCTTCGGTGTCATCTCATTTACCCTCGACTCTTTACTTTTTGCATATTTAATTTCCGCTGCTATTTATTAAAAACATTTTAAAAATGGTTTTAAACTCTAAAAATAATAACAGAATATTTTCAAACTATTGTTTTTCTAAAATGCATAATTCACCTCACCCTCTCTCATGTGTGGAGTCACATGTCCAACCGATGACAATGACGAAGGTGAAGGATCTCAATCAATAGAATCGCAACCACACTGAAGCAGATAAAATTGGCATCATGATAGCTGGAGGAAGCTGGAAATTCCAATGTTCAAAGGGAAAACGCTCATGGGTGGCTCGTGCGGGTCGAAAGGTATTTTCGTCTTAGCCAATTGTGTGAGCGTGATAAATTAGATGCAATAGTGATTGCAATAGAGGAGAAGGCGTTGACTGGTTTGAATGGTGCTAGGATCGAACACCATTGAGAACATTGGAAGAATTCAAAGCAGCATTAATTCATAGATTTTAGCCAGAGTTGTTGCATGACTCGTTTGGCTCGTTGTTGAGTTTGAAGCAAGGAGGAACAATCGTGAAATATCCTGAAAAGTTGGAGATGTTAGTGGCACCCTTACAAAGGTAATAAAAGAGTATGCCTCACAATATTTTAATAAATGGACTTAAAGCTGAAATTCAAGTTGAATTGAAACTGAATAAGTAACAAAATCTAGCGGGGTTGATGGAAAATGTGAAGTAATTTTAGAAGAATTAATGAGATGTTTCACACACCTATTGAGTTACCCCTTTAGAGGGAACATGATCATGCTACTGTATTGAAATCAGAAGGATCCTTATTGAATCTGAGGTCCTACAAATACCCATACTATCATAAGAATGAGATAAAAAATATTATGAAAGAAATGTGGCCGAGTGACATATTGAGGCATAATACATACACTTTTTTCTAGCCCAGTGTTATTAGTAAAAAAATAAGGATGGGGGCTAGAGGTTTTGCACAAATTACATGGCTTTTAACAAGGTGATTGCGCCTAATACCATTGATAGATAAACTATTGGATGAGTTAGAAGGCATTGTAATTTTTTCTAAACTAGATGGCTTCTTGAGTCCAAAATAACCAAAGACACAAGAAGAAATGCAAAAGAAAACGTAGTTGTTTTGATCAAATGGAAGAGCCTCCTAGAGTTTGTAAATTCATGGAAAATTATGGAAAAAATGAGACAAGAGTTTCCAGAATTTCTCATTGAAGACAAGGAGAGTTTTAAAAGGAGGGAAAATAGTATATGTGGACTGACGTAAGGAAGAAAGAAGAGTAGGGTCACAAGAAATCACTACTAACTATAATAACTAACTTGGGAATGCGTTGATGACGTGGACAAGTGAGGAATGTGTTAAAGAGAGAGAATTATATCTGATACTAGTATTTATAAATGTGAACGACGCCATTTTTAGACATGTTAAAATTAGTTGGTTATTTTAAAAAATTTCCAAACTTTTTGAATTGCTAAGACTTGTTATTCATCTTTTTTCTACAACTTTTTCGGTGATTCTAGTTTATTTTCTTTATAAGAAGTAAGAATATATATATATATATATATATATATATATATATATATATATATATATATATATATATATAAAAGATCAAATGACATTAAGATGTCAAATTTAGTAACATAACACCTCTGATAACCCTTTACCATATATCTGTATAACAAAACTCACCGTTGAATTCAAAGTTATTATGACATAGAACATGTCTATAAAATTTAACATTAATCGGAAATCATTTGATATGTCAATGATTTGCATAAAAACTAACATCTTAGAAAACTTCAACAAAACAATTAATTTTGATCATTCTCTTTAACATATCAAATGATTTCCGATTGATGTTAAATTTTATGGACATGATCTATATGATGTTAGCTTTCAATCCAACAGTAAATTTTGTTATACGGATATGTGATCAAGAGATATCAAAGATGTTATATTACTAAGTTTGAGACCTTAGTGCCATTTAATACTGCCTCTTGCCTTGTGTGTGTGTATATATATATATATATATATATATATATATATATATATATATATATATATATATATATATATATATATATATATATATATATATATATATATATATATATATGGGATGTATCAAGTAGGAGGAATTTTTAAATAAGAGATAAGAGGATTCAATGGTAATCATTGGATTAATCAAGAGAGAGAATTAAATTATTTATTAAAATAATAATATAATCATTATTTCTCTCTTGATTAATCCAATGGTTAGCATTGAATCCTCTTATCTCTTATTTAAAAACTTTCCTACTTGATACATTCCCTATATATATATATATATATATATATATATATATATATAAGCACAAGATGTGCCAATAAAAATGAACACAACTAAACAAAATACAAAAATGAATACAACCAATCAAAAGAGAAAAGGAGAGGAAAGCACAACAACAACAATAAAACCACGACCAAGTAACAACCACCAAAAGGTAAAGGTTCAGATAGAACACACGTACACCAGGAGCCACCCAACAGAGAAATCGACTAGATCTAAAACCACCAAACCCAATAATACGAGAACATATAACAACTAGGAAACTCAAACCATTAAACTCCTCTAAAGAAGGCCCGAAATTTTGATCTGCTATCGTTCCAAACACAAAATGAGGTTTTGAAACCAATCGGAGAAGGAACTTGAGAAAGACATGCTTAAAAATCAATTTCAAGACAAAAAAAATACTCTTCTCTTCCAACTTTTTCACATTTGTTAACGAACCATAAAACAACTTATCATTACACATTCAAAATGGTCTACATCATGGCATGCCAAATGATAGCAAAACCACCCATATTCTTAATCTTAGAACCTAAGAAAATTACAAAACTCAAAATGAATACTAAGCTCCCCAGAAAGAACCACCTGTAAACTCAACCACTTAAAGATTCTATATCACACGGTGAAAGTTAAGCTACAAATAGTGAACATATGAGAGACAGACTTAAACCAATCTCCACACAACACACGTGAAAGGTCATCCAAACCAACAATGACCTTACACTTGAACATATTTTCTTTATAAGGAAATCTATCCAACAAAAATTGTCAAGAGAAGACCATCACTTTAGAGGGAGTTCAATTGTTCTAAATGTGAGGAAGAGTTGAGATATCCCTCACTACGTGGGAATAAAAAAAATGACTAAGCTCTACCTGAACTAAGTAGTGGAAATTAGAGAAATGGTCAAGCTCTCCCTAAACTAAGTAAGTTAATGCCACTTAAAAAATAACATCCTTATTATGCTTCCAAAATTACCTATCTCTCTTCACCAAATTACAATTTATTGAGGACCGTAAGAAATTCGAATGCCAATGGTTCTTCATATACGAAGAACAATCTCCTCCACCAAAAATTGTAGATGATCCTATCACCTTCTCCAGTGACCTAACTCACTTTACCGTTTTGAGCTTGAAAAATAGTAAATAATCTAAAAAACCTAGCCTTCGGCAATATATCCCCAATAATTCTTTTGACCCCAACCTTCTTAACAAGCACACCCATCATCTCTTAGAACCTAGTAATATTACATCTTACTATCCTTTTTTTTTTTCTTCCTGTTATTCCCTGTTAATTACCCTAATTTACCAAATTGATTCCTATCACCCAACCTTCAAGTCATACGTAAGAAACAAAAAAAGGCTGCCAAAATGCAAACACTAGATACCATATTAGCCATTCAGGGTTCCTTTCTTAAATGTCCTGTAAGAACAAATATAGTAACATTTAAAAAGACAACTTAGTGATAAAAATGTTCAAAAGATATACTAATAATTTTATTGAACAAAAATAGACACGAAAAAGGTTCCTATGGCGTGGAAATCAAACATCTACATTCTTCTGCAGAACCATCACCAAGCCCTCTATACTAATCAGGAAAATTACATGGAAAATTAGGGGTACACCTATATTTAAATTTACAAGGGGATGATTAAGTACAAATTGGGGAACTCTGCCTAATACATGTCCATAAAAAAGGACTCAATTCTAATAAATCATAAATTACAAAGTTACAAATTAAAGTGGTAGAAAATATTGGTATCAATTAACAATGATTTCAACATAGCACAGCCACACACAAGGGGCTAGCATGATTCAAGAACACTTTGATGATGAGATGGTAAGGGATCTCTTCCAGTTTAACCAGAGGTCATGAGTTCAAACCCAGCCCCGAGCACGCAACAATGTTACATTCTCTTGAGGAAGAGCATGACCGCCCATTGTGGTCCTCCCCAGCTTGAGAGATTAGTCTGTGCAATTGTGCACAAAGGATACCCTGATTTCTACCAAAAAAGGGGCTAACATGATGGAGGTTGCAGTTGCTTTAGCCTTTTCACAACCTGTTTCATTGTAGGTCTAGTGGATAGTGAGTCAACAGTACAGACAACAGCTAAGTGAAGAACCTCTACCAAATCATTTTCTGGGCCTGCATCCCATAAACCAGCAGTGAAAAATTCCTTTGCCCTTCCTTCCCTAAGTAGCATGCATCCCCATGCCACAATATTGAAACCATTACCATAAGAAGAAAATGAAGGGTCCAATGCTTTCTTATCTGATAGAAGCTCAAGAAGTACCACACCATAGCTATACACATCAGCCTTATCTGAAACACGACATGTCATGGCGTATTCAGGAGCAACATACCCAAATGTTCCTGCCACTCCGGTTGTAGCATGTGTCTCTGAAGTTCCAAGAAGTCTGGCCAGGCCGAAGTCGGATAGATAAGCATTGAAATCATCATCCAACAAGATATTGCTAGGCTTGACATCGCGATGAAGAACACGTGGTACACATTGATCGTGCAGATAGGAAAGTGCGCGTGCTATATCCAATGCAATCTTGTGCAGAATTTTCCAATCTACAGCCCTAGTGGATCTCTCCTGGATGAACTTTTCTAGATTACCGCCTGGAAGATAATTGTATATTAGAAACATCTCTGTTTCAGAAGCATGGTAACCAATCAAAGTGACAAGATTTGGATGATGAAGCCTTCCAAGGGTCTTAATCTCTGCATGAAACTGTTGAACTCCTTGGAAACGTCCAACTGAAAGACGTTTCACTGCCACCAAGTTTCCTTGAGATATCTCTGCCTTATAAGTTGCACCAAATCCTCCACTCCCAATACAGTTGCTTGCATTGAAATTTCCTGTGGCTTGGACAACATTTTCAAATGTCAACGGGACACCGATATCAGTAAACACTGTAACTTCTCTTTTGGCAGAACCACCAACCCTGGAATTCGGCTTCCACCTTCGTGTGAAAAAGAACAGAACAATGAGGGCTATAAGAACAGAAACAATGGCTGAAGCAGAAGTAATAGATGCTATTTCAATAGCACTGAAACCATTGTCGCTATTTTTTTCAGTAGATTGTGCAGTAATAGAAGAATTATCATCAACCTGCCCTTGTTGATTTGCCGATGGCACAGTTAAAGAAACTCCACGGCAGGAACTTAGAAACGGATTCCCAACAGCACTGCTGCATTTGATCAAGCTGCTATTTGAGGGCAAGTATCCAGACAAGTTATTGAAAGACACATTTAATATAGAGAGTGTAGTAACATTTGCCAAACCAGCAGGAATGTGTCCAGAAAGGTTGTTGTTATTGAGCAAAACGTCGGTCAGATTTCTCATGTTCTCAATAAACTTTGGAATCTCACCAGTAAGAGAGTTTGTAGAAAGGTCCAAGACTTGTAAAGAGTACAACTGCCCCAGATTGGAAGGAATTGGGTCACTCAAGTTATTACCAGCCAAAGAGAGGAACTTCAGATCTTTCATCTGTCCAAGGCTGGCAGGAATCTGACCTTGTAACTGATTTTTACTGAGGTTCAAGGAAACAAGAGAGACTGAATCCCCTAAAGTAAAGGGAATTTCTCCTGAAATTCGATTTCCAGATGCATCCAAAACTTTCAGTGATTTACAAATTCTACTAATATTAGAAGGAATCTCACCAGATAGTCTATTAAAACTTAGATTCAAAAGCAATGCAAATCCATCACATTTCTCTAACAAATATGTAGGAAATGGTCCGGTGAGCTCGTTCTGATTGACAAGAAGGGTGTAACCACTCTTTTCCTCCATCCTGTCTCCTGCTATAGGCAATGACTGAATGCCACTGAAGTTGTTTTGCCCCAAGTTGTGAAAAACTGAAAGACCAACTCCCCCTATTGATGCGAAAAGGGTTCTTTCCTGGGCTTTCGATGAGAAATATGATGCATAAGGAGATGCAACGTTGTCAGATTCGAACAGATTCCCATTCCATGAAGGAAAGGGAGAACAAACATTATTGGAGAAATCAGGAACTGAACCAGATAAAATGTTGTCACTAACATCAAACAAAGCCATACATGGAACATGAAGTTCCTTCGAAAGCTCCCCAGTAAGATTGTTTGAGCTCAGATCAAGAAAATGCAGCTTCTTGCATAAACCAAGCCGGTTCGGGAACTCTCCGGTGAAGAAATTCTGAGCCAAACTAACCATCTCCAAGTTACCACAAGCACCCCAATTCCTAGGAAAACTTCCCTCCAAATTCACCATGGGAGCCCACAAAATCGTAAGCTTAGGGAGTGACACAACTTCCTCAGGCATTGAACCTTCAAAATAATTCAACTCATCGTTCAAAGTAACAAACTCAGCATCCCCAATCGGATCAAAAAGGTTGGATAGCACAACAACAGAAAGCTCTTTACAATTCCCAAGCTCGCGAGGAATAGAACCACTAAGCGTATTCCTCGAAACATCCAACACCACAAGGCTCTTAAGATTACCGAATTCAGCAGGAATTTCCTCTTCCAACAAATTTGAATACAACAAAAGCGTCTTCATCCCACCACAATTCCCCAAACTCTTCGGAATCTGTTGCACCAAAGAGTTACCAGACAAATCCAAATGCTCAAGCTTCCCACAGTTCTCACCAATCTCCTCTGGAATAACTCCGCTAAGTTGATTAAAAGATAAATACACTCCTCTAAGCTTCCCAACAAAACCAGGAACAGAACCATTGAAACCATTTGCAGCTAAATTCAAAACTTCCAAACTATCAAGAGAAGATAAAACACTAGGCACCACTCCAACAATGTTATTAAACCCCAAATTCAAAACCCTCAATGTTTTCAAACCTTGAATATGAAAAGGAAGATAACCACTAATCAAATTACCTTCTAAATCAAGAACTTCAAGTTTCTCCATACTCCAAATCTCTTGAGGAATCGAACCCTCCAACCCATTGAAGGGTAAAGAAAGAACCCTAAGCTCAGTTAAGTCACTGATCAAAGATGGAAACTTTCCTAACAAAGAGCCCTTAACACCAACACAACTTCTCCTAATTCCAAATCCGTAAAGAGGAAACATACCAAAATCGGAGCAAGGATGTGAACTCCGGTTACCACCGCCACCGTTACCGGTGATGTTGAGAGAAACGACGCGGAAGTTCGAACCACAACGGACACCGTACCAGGAACAGTGGCCGGAGGAAGGGTTCCACGTGGAGAGCACACCGGAGGGGTCGGAGAGTGAGTTTTTGAGACGGAGAAGAGTTGATTTGTCGGAGTATGATGAAACGGCGTCGTATTGATAGGTTAAGAGGAGAAAGAAGAAGATGAAGATGAATTGAGTAAAGGAAGTCCATTTGATGATAATTGAAGTGAAATAAGAAGAAAACATCTCACAGAAGAAGAAACCAGAAGCAATTGAGTTTGTTTTTCAGTGTTTTATTGAAGTGAGAGAAAAAGGGGTTTTCTGAAAACCCTAATTGGAAAATATGAAGGGGAAAAAGAAAGGAACATAGAGAGAAAGAAGAAGACAAAGATGAGGGTCACAACGCAAACTATTTTGCTTCCTAAACAAAACGCGTCTTTGTTGTTAATTTATGTTTCTTTGACTCTGTTTGGACTAAATTACTAACAGTTTCTTTCTTCTTCTTCCTATAGATGGATAATAATAACACTATTTTAACATTACTATTAATTAATGTATAGGTACAAACTACCAGGATTTATAGTAATTTAATATTATCTTTATCCTAGTTATAACACTTATTTTTTAAAATTGTAAACTCCATATTATATACAAACTTTCAAATCTATGGGCTTTTATATGTGCGATGCACAATTAAATATAACAAGAAAGAGTTACTTTATATATATATATATATATATATATATATATATATATATATATATATATATATATATATATATATATATATATATATATATATTCCATGGAAAACTAGAAATATGTGGTAAATTGGTGGAATGAAGTTTTGGTATCGTGAACCAAAGTTGTGGTACGATGGAAAGGAGGTAGATCTACAAGGTTAACACTCAAATGTTCAAGTTAATTACTGAGTGAAAAATGGCATGAGAGTGTGATTTGTCATCTTGTGTGGATGATCATTCGATTGGATATCAATTGTGATAGAGGGTATTATCGTGTGTCCTCGACATAGATGTAGGTCCACCTGTTTAAGGTGTCTTCCCCTTTAACGAGTGTTATTGGACCTTCTTCGTGGACCTTACGGACAACCCGAAGGGCGAGGACTTTACCAGATTCGCCTTTAATCTAAGCCCTGACAGAAAGGAGTGAAAGAGCCTTGCTAGGACGTTGATGTCTTTGGAAAAAATGTATTAAATTCGTTTCTCGTATTAGCAACATTTCGCAAGTACGTCTTAACACATGTCCATATAACTTTGCCTGAAGGACTAAGATTCCCAAGCTATCCAACTTTTCACCTTAGGTACTTAGAGTTTCCTCTTGCGGGGGACAAAAAGATATAAATCCTGCCCAAGAGGCGCGACTAAATTCTAGCCTAAGAGACCTAGTCTTAAGTCTTGTTTGAGGGCTTAATAGAAGTTCCGCCCAAGAGGTTCAATGCCTCGCCTGAGAGACTTATTGTCTTATCTCTCATGCTCAATATAACTTTGCCTAAAGGACTAAGATTCCTAGGCTATTCAACTCTTCACTTGAGAGACTTGGAGTTTCCTCCGACATTGACCAAAACGTAAAAATATTGCTCAAGGGGCGCGATTGTAGTTTAACCTAAGAGACTTAATCTAAAGTCTTGTCTGAGGGCTTGATTTAAGTCCCGCTCAAGAGGGCCAATGCCTTTACTTTAGAGACCTACTCTCCCATCATTCAAGCTCTATATAACTTTTTCTGAAGGACTAAGATTCCCGACTATCCAAATCATCGCCTTAGAGACTTAGAGTTTCCTCAAGCAAGACAAAAAGATATAAATCTCACCCAAGAGGCGCAACTAAAGTCTATCCTAAAAGACTTAGTCATAAGTCTTGTATGAGGGCTTGATAGAAGTCCTGCCCGAGAGGGTCAATGCCTCGCTTAAGGGACTTATTGTCTCATTAGTGAGGCTCCATATAACTTCTTCTGAAGGACTAAAATTCCCAAGTTATCCAACTCCTCTCCTGAGAGACTTAGATTTTCCTCGGGCATGCTCAAAATATATAAATCCCGCCCAAGAGGCACGACTAAAGTCTAGATTAAGATAGTTAGTCTTAATTCTTGTTTCAGGACTAGATAGAAGTCTCGTTCAAGAGGGTCAATGACTCATTTAAGGGAATCACTATCTCATCAGTTAGGATCCATATAACTTCTCCACAAGAACTAAGATTCCAAGGCTATCCAGCTCTTCTTCTGAGAGACATAGAGTTTTCTCGGGTGGGACCAAAACATATAAATCTCGCCTAAGAGGCACGATTGATGCTAGCCTAAGGGACTTAGTCTTAAGTCTTGTCTGATGGCTTAATAAAAGTTCTATCGATAGATTCAATGCCTCTCCTAAGGGACTTACTATCTCATTAGTCAGGCTCCATATAACATTGCCTAGATGACTAAGATTCCCAGGATATCGAAATCCTCGCCTGAGAAAATTAGAGTTTTCTATACGGGACCAAAATATATAAATCTTACCCAAGAGGCACGACTGAAGACTAGCCTAAGAGACTTAGTCTTAAAACTTGTTTGAGTGTTTTATATAAGCCCTCCTAAGAGGGTCAATACCTCGCCTAAGAGACTTAATGACTCATCAGTCAGGCTCCATATAACTTAGTTTAAAGGACTAAGATTCTCAGGCTATACAACTCCTCGTCTGAGAAAATAAGAGTTTCCTTGGGCGGGACCAAAACATAATTATCTCACCCAAGAGGTGCGAATGAAAACTAGTCTAAAAGACTTAGTTTTAAGTCTTCTATGAGTGCTTTATAGAAGTCTCGCCCAAGAGGGTCAATGCCGCACCTGAGGGACTTATTGTCTCATTTGTCAAGCTTTATATAACTTCACCTGAAGGACTAAGATTCCTAGGCTATCCAACTCCTCGGCTGAGGCACTTTGAGTTTCCTTAAGCGAGACCAAAACATATAATTTTTTTTCCAAGAGGCGTGACTGAAGTCTAGCCTAGGAGGCTTAGATTTAAATCTTGTATGAGAGCTTGATAGAAGTCCCGCCTGAGAGGGTCAATACCTTTCTTGAGGGACATACTGTCTCATCAGCCAACCTCCATATAATTTGGCCTGAAGGACTAAGATTTCTAGGTTATCCAACTCTTCACCTAAGATACTTAAAGTTATCTTGGGAGGGACAAAAACATGTAAATCTTGCGTAATAGGAGCAACTAAATTCTAGCCTAAAAGATTTAGTCTCAAGCCTTTTCAAAGGGCTTGATAGAAGTCCCTCCCAAAAGGGTCAATTCCTCGCGCTGAGAGACTTGTTGTCGCACTAGTTAGGCTCGATATAACTTCACCTGAAGGACTAAGATTCCTAGGATATCAAACTCCTCTCCTGAGAGACTTAGAGTTTCCTTGAGCAGGACCAAAACATAAAAATATCGTCCAAGAAGCACAACTGAATTCTAACCTAAGAGACTTTATGTTTGACCGCTTGGAAGAAGTCCCCCCGAAAGGGTCAATTCCTTGCCTAAGGGACTCGTAGTCTCCTCATCTAGGCTCCTCATAATTTCTTCTGAGGAACTCATGGTCTCATTTGTCTGACTCAACGTAGTCTCTCTTAGGACCCAAAGCCTAATCGTTCTGGTTCATTACACATATCATCGAGGATTATATTTTTGATTCATGAAACAAACACACCCACTAGAAGGAAAAAATTGGGGGTGGAAACGGAAAAGAATGTTGCTAAATTTATATTTCGTGTAATAATAGTGATACTAGTGAATGTTTGAAGTTTATTTTGTTTTATTGTAACCGATCCTACTCTTTTTCTTACAAGTTTTTGTACTATAAAAATTTATTAATATATCTATTTTGTTTGGCTTTTAAAATAAAACAATTTATTTTCTTGTAGCGTTTTTTTGATATATTCCCTCCGGCCTGAATTATAAGTAAATATTCTCTTTTTACATTCATTGAATAATAAATGTATCGGGTCTTTATAAAAGATCAAATACATCCATTATTCAATGAACCTAAAAAGAGAATATTTAATTATAATAAATACTCTTATGAAGATACTAAATAATATCTCTTTTAAATTATATGAAAAGATTAATAATATAATCAACTTTTTATAATTTTTATAATATATTCAATGAGATCTTGTATTAAGAGATAGTGTAGTTTATGTTACTCCGTTAAATTAAATTATGTGCAATTTTGTTGTCAATAATTTTTTTTTGGATAAAAAAATTGTTGAACAAAAATTATACAATTCAATGTCTAAATGATCTTTGTAAAGAAGATGCGTAAAAACATATACATTGAGAAATTATAAAATAAGAAAAAAGAATGCAATGCAATGTAAATCCATCTATAATAACATCTTAATGATATCAATACATACACATGTGTGAGTAGTTAGTAAACTGATATTTCCAATCTTCACATTCCTCACTTTCCACCATTTCAACATTAAAATCATTTACTTATCAACCATTTACCATAGCTGCACTAGGATATACACTCATGGCCCCAAGCTGGACCATCCTTAATTTCCTCTTTCATTTTAGAGAAGATACACTCTATGAACAATTCAAGCATGAGACATGGCCATTCAAAACATTCATGATAATATTAAATTAATTTTTAATTTTTACTTATTTTAATATATCATGAACTTTGACTGCTTATCCTCATAATCATGTCTCTCATCACTTCTCAACATTAAAACGAATTTGATGAAAGAGAAATGGATTTCCACAATCAAAATATCATATAGTCACATAGTCAATCAATCAGAACCATTGAATAAAGATCACACATATAGCTCACATCCACTAAAGTGAATCATTCAGAGTCGTCGGACAAAATATGAACTCTTTGATTTCAATAGTCGGCTTGTTGGAAATGCGCACTATTGTGACATGGGGGCAATGAGAAAAATCCTTAAATAAGGGAGAAGATGTAGATCTAAATATGTGTAATTCATATTCTTTGTAGTCAAAGGATTCCAAATTTAAGTATCACATTTTGAGAACTGAAAATACCATGCTCAAATTTGGATCAACCTTGACTAAACGACAATCAATATTTTAACTATGTGAATATCGAGAATCCATGGTTGACGAGGAGCCATATCCAAACATTTGATTATATTGACATTCTAACTGAGAATAATTATCTTTTCAACAACACCATATCAAGACATTTTATTAGTAACAAGGTGAACAAGAGAAGCACGAACAACAACGCCAACCTCTAACCCTTGGCTTTGGTTTTGTTTCAGATTTAGGACTATGGGGATTTTCTATCGGATCTTGTTGTTGTTTTTCATTTTTCTCTTTCTTTTCCGATTCTACAGTTTCTGAACTAGTTCTTACTCCTTCAGCTGTCAATCTAAAAGATAGAAAATAAAAAAGATTATGGTTAATAACATGAGCTATCATATACCTCTATTTTAGTTTTTGATTTATGATATTGGGTTTTATAGGCATAGTATCATATAACACATAAAAGCAATAGAGGACAAGAAACTAACATAGGAAATTGAAATGAACGGTTGCTTATATCGCTTTCGACCGAACGATACGAGACATTGTTTGCATAATTTTTAGGTTCTTCATTAGGAACTTCGGCATCTTTACTATGATTGTCATGAGTTTTATCCAACGTAATTTCCTCAACGTTTGATGTTCTTGTATCGTCTATCTTCGAAGTTATATTTGTTACTTTATCTGATGTATCTGTTGAATCATGAGAACAATCTGACGATAAAGATGTTCTCTCATTATCTACTTCATTGTTATCATTACTATGATTTACCTCTTGAACTTGAACTGTTGCCAATGTCGGCGAAGTTCCGTTTAAATCACTATTCCTTGAGAGTTCACCAGATTTACGGAATGCTAAAAATTGTTCCCTTGAGAAACTATTGTTTCCAAAATGTAAACTAAACAATGATTCATTTGATGCAACACTCCATTCCATAGGACTGGCAGGTTTAGGGCCAAAAGCAGAAGAAGGTATTCTATTTGGATCATATCCAGAATTATGGTTAGAACTCATCAACTGAATTGGAGGAGAATGTGTCACTGATCCACCTTGAAAACTCCAAACCGGTGAACCGTAACCACCATTATTAGATTCTTCAAGATTTTCTCTATCTTTATCACTATCATCTGAATCTAGTGAAGATTGTGATGAAATTGAAGAACTTGAATCCTTCATTTTGACATGATCAATTGGATAATCTTCATCCTCAGGAAGATCAAAATGCACTTTTAATTTCTTACCACTTCCCTTTCTATTCTCATAACTAAATGATGCCATAAATTTTTCAGATCTAAAAAACAAGATAAAAAGTACAATTAGATCTCATTATTATAATACAATTTTCAATAAATTATATATAATATAATAAATAATTTTGATAATAGAATTAACAAATAAGTTAACAAAACAAAGAACTAACAAAGTTGTGTATAGATAATGATTTTTTTTATACAAAATTAAACCTTTTGTCATGCACATAAAGGCTACAAATATTTCATCAATCATTAAAGGCTACAAACATTTGATCTTCATGACAAATAAAAAAAAAAACTAAATGATTAAAACAATATAACTTTTTCTTATTGTCGAATCAACAAATAATGAGGGAAAAACATATCAAACTTACTCAAATTTTTATAATTGATTATGAAAACCTTGCAGCTTCAATTTACAACAATCCTTCAATAGAAAAATTGGTGCAAGATGAAGGTTAATATGAAATAAAGGAGATGAATATAAGAAAGAAAATTAAGATGAAAAATTGAGGAAAATTAATGAAAGAGATGAAAGCTGGGTTTTGGGAATATGAAATTGTTGACATTGAGAATGATAAAGGAAGGCAAAGAGAAGATCTCGGCAATTAGTTTGTTTAATTAACAAAGTCATTAGTTATAACATATTAGAACTAATCCAACTCTTTTTGACCAACCTTTGATGGTTAGAGACCAATAACAATGTTTTTTGTTTAGATTTTCATAATATAATTTTGACTAGCTGTTTTTGTTTTACAACTTTCTAGATTTCGTTTTTTTTCTTTTTAGTAAATTAATAGTTTATAAATATATGCCTATATATTTTAAAATAAAGAAAATATTTTAAATTCATACTTAAAAAAAAGTTAATTATTTATGTTTTCAATGGATTGAATACATATCTTTCTACTTTATTAAACAATGCTCCACTTACCTTTTTAATCTCTTAACCAGTACTCCGGGAACACTTAAGTATGCCATATATTTTAAATTCAATGCATTGAATACACACAATATTTTTTAGAAAAGTTAATTATTTATGTTTTCAATGCATTGAATACATATATTTTGGGTAAAAATATATCTTTTTTACTTTATTAAACAATGTTTCACTTACCTTTTTAATCTCTTAACCATTGTCCCGGAGACACTCGGTAGCATGCCCTATTTGGGATGACAATGGATACCCATGGGTACGGATACTAGTCTCCCGCTACCCATTCGTTTAATAAAAATGATATCCATATCCGCCCCATACCCGTGTGGATATCTGCCAGGTGGGTATCCGTGATATTTTAAATATCCGCGGATATTTACGGATATCCATGGATACTTTTTTTAATTGAAATTTACTAATTTTTTATATATTGAATAGAAAATTTATCTTTTTATCAATATAAAAGTATGTGTTATATATTTATTATATTAAATTCAAAAGCATCTTATAATGAATATTGATGTAGAATGTGAGAAAATGTTAAAAGAATATTTAAGTATACTAATTGATATTAAAAAGATATTCAAGTATACTAATTTTAAAAGGATATTTAAGTAATTTTAATCACTATTAACGGATATGGATATCCGCGAGTATGGATACCATCAAATCCGTATTCGTAAGTAAACGGGTAACTAAATATCCGTTTATAATACTCGTGGATACCCGTTAAGCTATCCAACCCGTGCCCGTGACAGATTTTATCCACGGGTACCCGCGGGTATGGGTTTTTTTGTCATCCCTATGCCCCATATTTTATAATGTAAACATCGATTTTAATTAATATAGTTTATTAATTAATTTTTAATATACTCTAATAATTACTATAATATTTGATTTAATATCCTCATACTTTTGTTTCTTTAATACACGAACCAAAATTAGTACATGTATTATGAAATAAAAGAAAGTTTTGAATTTTTTTAATCCTTTATCAATTATTTTATAATATTGATAATTTTATTCCTCTTATTATGACCATTAATTATTTATTATTCTTTAAATTTTTAATTTTGCATCACCTTTTAGCATGTTTTAATTTTTATTGATATTGTTATGGCTTAAAAGGTCCATTGGTCCCTGTAATTTAGTGTGTTTTTAAATTTTATCCCTAAATCTTTTTTTTTTGCCTGAGTCTCTATATCTCATTTTCTTGATTGTAATAGTCCCTGACGTTAGAAGTCTGTTAAAAAAATATTGAGATGTCTATCATCATCAATAGGTAATTGCTCTCAATCTCAAATCCAATTTGTGGTTGCAATAGAGCAATGAGGATGTTCATCTCAAATTCAATTGAATATCCTAAATGACGATTCTAGAAATGTTCAAATTTTGGTGTAATGTAAAGTTATAAGCTATTCATTTGGAATGATGAGCTAGAACGCAATATATCAAATGAATCCAAAAGTTAAATCGGTTGCAATTGTACATAGGTAGTGCGGGAATTAGGTTGCATCATCAAAGATCTTAAAGCAAAGAAAAAAGAGAAGATGAAATTGAAGTTGGAAAACAAAAGGAAGAAGGCCAATTTGTTTAAGCTCTTGTTGATTGTATCATGGTGTTTGTTCTTTACTTACTAGAAATGGTTGTGAGGTTGATGTTCATGGAGTCTGTACTTTTTCTGTTCATGGGTGTTTAATGGATAAGAACCTTTGAAATTAATGAAGTATGTTCCTCTATGTGTGTGGCATTTTGGTTTTCATCCATGTTTCATAATGATTTGTTTGCATGTCATCCTTGTATATTTGTGATTTGTTTGCATAATAGTATGATAATACTATAGTACATTTAGGCATATAGATAACATAAGGATGACACATGTCTTTAAATAACATAAAACTGGTAGATACAAAAATACAACAAATACACTCCATAACAAAGTATCAAACTATAACAAAATACACCATGGCATAACCATAACAAAATACACCATGACAAAACCATGACAAAATTCTTAATTTCTACACATCCATAGATTGTGATGGACCACTTCCTTCTCCTTTGAGCTTTTTTCATTTAAGGACCCTTGTCCTATCACTTTTCCCTAACTTTAATTTCCTTAAAACTTGTGGTTTGATAGGCTTCTTCTAGAAAAAAAAAACCAGAATATTAGATGTACAACAGATACAACACATCCATATGTTCAAGTCATTATCAACCGGTTTAATAAAACTTGCTTTAGAACTCTAGGAGTAGTAGAAATAGGTGCAACATGAACTTCATAAATTATTGGAACATGTGCAAACAATATATAGTCTGGTGCAAGAAGTGTTATACCAGAGTCAGTATGTGAAGATGTAACAGGTGCACTATGAGTTGATGTAATAGATGCACTATGAGCTGATGCAACATGTACACTTTAAGGTGATGTAACCGTTTCAACAAGGTTTGGTTGAGTCTGAGTTTCCTTAAATGTTGCTGCAAGATTTGCAGCTAGCATTTCGAACTCAGGGTCAATTTCAGTTTGAGGTTCATTTATCACTGGTTGTTCCTGGGTTGTAGCTCCAACCTCAGTAGTTTAAGTTTGTGCTTGACTTTGTTCTTGTGTTGTAGTGCTAAATGGTTGTCATTTAGTAGGTTGAGTTTGTGCTTGACTTTGTTCTGGGGTTGTATTACCAAATGGTTGGGTTATATTACCTGTTAAAGTTTTCTTTGGCTTTCTCTAAACATAAAATTCACAACATTATAATCATCCACATAACCTTCAGGGAATTTTTTCCTAAAACCTAATGCAACTACTGCATGTCTACAAGGGATGCCTATTAATTCCCAAAAAGTTACAAACACATATTTTTTTTAAGTATCCACAATAAAATTATTCCTGGTATGGATATGTTCAACTTGCCATAATACTTCCTTATCTAACCTAAGTCTAGGTCTAGGCATTATCCTATGTTTCCATCTATCAACCTTTTCCCTTAAGCTAGAATTCTTATTCATGAGGTAAATTCTTACCCATTCACACATAGTTAATATTGGTTTATCTCCGGCAACTAATATAGTGCTATTAAATGCCTCAGATACATTATTCATAAGTACAACACATTTGGGATAAAAAGTAAAAGCATGCTTACACCATGCTTTGGTAGGTATGTTTGACAGCCACTCTAAAGCTTTCACATTAATCTCCTTCAATTGTTTCATCTTGACATTCCATGCTTGGATATATGTGGCATTTGGAGCTGCCATCATCAAGTCTCTAATCTGAGTCCCTCCACCAAACTTCTTTTTGAAATTGATATATAAATGCCTAAGACAAAGTCTATGCTCTACCTTCTCAAATATTTCTTCAAATATAGGGGTCGAACCTTGAAAACCTATTTCAAATAAACAAAACAAACAAATATCCATGACAAAGAACCTAACGGAAATCAAGGATGAAATCCAAAAATTCAAAATACATTTAGGGATGAAATCCAAAATTTCAAAACACGGTTAGGGATGAGATCTAAAAGGTTTACTGAAGTGAAATGTATGTGAAAGTACCTTTTGTTGATCATAAATGAAAACCCATCTCTTTTCTTGACCAATGTCCTCCAAAAGCAAGGTAAGAAACCAACTCCATGACTCCTTTGTCTCAGTTTCACACACACCAAAATCTAATGGATAGTATTGGTCATTTGGATCTCTACCAACAACAGTAAGAAGAGTCCCTCCATACTTAGTCTTAAGATGACATCCATCAACTCCAACGAATGACCTGCAAGATGTTGTGAATCCCTTTTTAAGCACATCAAAGAAAAAATAAAAATAGCCAAACCTTGGTTGTATTGTTGCTTAAACCCTTGTCACATTAATTTGACAAGTGTTCACAGAATTGACTTTCCTTAACTCTGCAGAATATCTCCACAAAAGGTTGTATTGTTTCACAGCATCACCTTTAATCAAAACTTTTGCAATTTCAAGATTTACACCGTAGTCACTGAGATGTTGTTTAATCCAAACAATTTGAGCACAACAACTACTCGCGGTAATGTATTCTTCCTCAACTATGAATAGTTCAACAATTGCTTGTTTCTTGCTATGCCATGAGACAAGCGAGTATCCAAACGTACTGCTGGTACTTTTCCTATCCAATATGAACCCAACAAAGTTGGAGTCGAAGTACCCAACCAAGTCGCAATTTGCTCTCTTGGGATACCATAAACCCATTTTTTGTGTTCCAGAGAGATATCTCATAATGCGTTTGACCATGATGAGTTATGACTCTTTTGGGGATGCTTGAAAGAATGCACACATACAGACAACAAATATTATATCAAGACATGATGCAGTTAGATACAAAAGATAACTTATCATACCTCGATACTTAACTTCTTAAACTAGTTTCCATCTTCATCCTTGTCACTACTACAAATAATACATTTTATGACGGACCTGTCACCTTACTTAAAAAAAAAACTGAAGTGTAAACCATAGACGCGTCACATTTCATTTTATTTTTTAAAAAATACCATATATTCCCTCAGTTGAGCCAAAAATCGAGAGGTAAAGTATTTAGAGGATACGCCTTCGAATCATAGCAACTATGTTTTAACACCTTTTAATTTTTTTATGATTAATTTCCTTGATTTTGCTGAAAATCGAGGGGTAAAGTATTTAGAGAACACGTCTTCGAATCCCAACAACTATATTTAATCACCTTTTAATTTTTTTTAAGAAAAATTATAACATATTACCTCGGTTTTGCTGAAAACCAAGGGGTAAAGTAGCTAGAGGATACATCTTTGCATCCTAACAACTATATTTTATCACCTTTTAATTTTTTTAAAAATTCTCTTTAGGACCTATTACCTCGGTTTTGCTAAACATCGGAGGGTAAATTAGCGTATTTTTTAAGTAACGAATCTTTTCCGTCCATTTATGAAGTAACAATGGTCAAGACATTGTCAACTCATCAATCCACATAAAATATTAGTGATCCGCGTGAAACTCTCACTAGCCAATTAAAACGTGAATGCTACAACTATTCATCTTGGATGCAAAGTGCTGAAATTTAAACTTAATATATTTAAAACAATGATAATGGAAGGAAGATCAGGAAAATAATTCAAGGTTGGTTTTTTATTGTTTAATCTTTTCTTTAGTTAGGAAAGCATGAAAGTAACTTACTAATGTTAGTCGTAGTTGTATCAAGTAAAATGGTTAATATTGTTGTTTAAATTTAGTATTTAACAATTCTATTGATTTTGTTTATTTGTTGTTGTTGTTGTTAAGATTTAATGTTTAAAGGATCCATGGGTTTTGTTGTTGTTGTTGTTGTTCTTGTTGTTTTTGGTTTTGTTGTTGAGATTTAGTGTTTAAGGATTCTATTGATTTTGTTGTTGTTGTTGTTGTTGTTGTTGATGATGATGATGACGATTTAGAATTTGTCAACAAATTTGATGCTTTGTAGATTAAAAAAAAAGGCCAATTTTTTTATAAACATGAATTTACCCCTCGATTATGGTTAAAAACCAAGATAAAAAGTAGTGCAGTTTTGAAAATCCAAAAAATGCAGTTAATGTGGATCAAACCCATGACCAGTGTCACTTTACCCCCTCATTTTTTTATTAACTGAGGGAAAAGTGGTAGATTTTCATGTCGCCCTTCATTACCTCACTTGTGTAACCGAGATTTTATCCCTTTTACGTCCGAGGTTAAATGGGTTATTTGTAGTCGAGTGTCAAGACTGCACAAGGTTGACATTGGGTTTTATATTACCTTCAACTTCTCCATATCGAATATTTTTAATAATTCTTTACAGTATTTAGCTTTATTAATGAAATTGTCACTCTTAGTTTGATGGATTTGAAGTCCTGTAAAGTATTTGAACTCTCCCATCATTAACATTTCAAACTCATTCTGCATAATCTCATAAAATTCTTTGCACCAGGATTCGTTAGTAGCACCTAAGATAATATCATCAATATAAATTTGAACTAGTAAGATGTCATGTTCGATTAAGTTTATAAAAATAAGTTTATCAACTTGTCCTCATTGAAACACGCTTTTAAGCAAGAATTTGCTTAGACGGTCATACCAAGTCCTTGGGGCTTGTTTTAATCCGTATAGAGCTTTCTTAAACTTGAAAACATGGTCTGGAAAAGTTGGGATGATAAAAGCTAGAGTCTGATCAATATAACCCTCCTATTGAATGTATCCATTTAGAAAAACACTTTTTACATCCATTTGAAATAGTTTGAAATTCATGATGCATGAGAAAGCTAATAATATCCTTATGACTTCTAATCTAGCTACAAGAACATAGGTTTAATCAAAATCTATTCCCTCATGTGGATTGTATCCCTTCATAATGAGTCAGTCTTTATTTCTTAAAACATTTCCATCTTTATCTAGCTTGTTGCGAAAGGCCCATATGGTACCAATCACTAAACTAGTTGAATCTTTGGGAATGAGTTCCCAAACATTGTTTCATTCAAATTGACTTAACTCCTCTTGCATGACAAGAGACCAATGTTCATCGATTATAGCTTCGTCAATTCCCGTTGGTTCAATATGTGAAATAAAAGTCACAAAGTTACATACCTTATTTAGGGACCGTTGAGTACTGACTCTTTTGGAGATATCTCCATTGACATTCTGGATGTGATGGTCCTTTGTCTGTCTCCATTCCTTCAGAAGATGTGGATATTCTAGCGGAGTGTCTTGGATTTGATCCTGGACTGATTCTTCCTCTCTGATTTGATTTTTAGTTTCCTCTTGGTTCGATTCTTGATTTTCTTCCAGATCTGTCTTTTCCAGAAGACCTGCACAATCAACAATTTCTAATTCTATTGCTTTAAGGTTAGATTCGTTAAAGGTAACATTAACCGATTCTTCAATTGTCAAAGTTATTTTGTTAAAGATTCTAAAAGTTTTTCTAGAAGTGGAATATCCTATGAGCATGCCTTCATTAACTCTCGCTTCAAATTTTTTGAGGTTATCTTTCTCGTTGTTAAGGATAAAATATTTGCAACCAAAGACATATAAGTGAGAGATGTTCAACTTTCTTCCTTTGTATAGTTCATAGGGCGTCCGCTTTAGAATTGGTCTTACCAAGACACGATTCATAACATAGCAAGTGGTCCTTACAACTTCAGTTTAGAAATATTTAGGAAGATTGGTTTTATTGAGCATCGTACTTGAAAGCTCTACTAGAGATCTATTTTTCCTCTCTATTACCCCCATTTTGTTGGGGAGTTCGTGGAGTGAAAATTTTGTGTCGAATATCATTCTCATTACAAAAAATTTTGAATTCCTTATTTTGAAATTCTCTGTTGTGTCACTTATTATGGATGCAATGCTTACACTTTTTTCTTTATGGATAAGCTTTACTAGTTTTTGAAAGACTTCGAATAATGTCCAGGTATAGCGAGAGTACTCATATATAATTACGACAGTGTATATGTTTCCATCTAGACTTATTGTTCTGGATGGGCCAAAAAGGTTCATGTGAAGCAGTTGCAAGAGCCGATCAGTAGAAACTATTTTTATAGATTTAAAAGAGGTCCTTACTTGCTTCCCTTTTTAACACGCATCAGCTAAACTGTTCTTTTCAAAGCGTAAGTTTGGAAGACCGTCTACAAGATCCTTGCGAACCAACTTGTTTAAGTGATTCATGTGGATGTGAGTTATCTCTCATGTGATAACCATGATTCATCCTCGTTACTTAGGTCACTTAGAGGAATCTTATTTAAATTTATTATATAGGTATTTCCTTTTCTCGAGCTTGTAAATAGAGTCCCATTTGATTTAGATTTTGACCTGGCAATCAGAAGAATCAAATATTACATTGTTATATTTATCACATAATTAACTTATGCTGAGTAAGTTATGCTTAAACCCTTTTATCTATAGAACTTCTTCAATCGTTAGATTTGAAAACTTACCAATGAGGTCAAACCTTAAAGTTTTTTTATTATTATTATCCTCGTAGGAGATAATTTTTTTTTTTTATATAAAGAATGTGGAGAATGGAGTTTTGCCACCTATAAAAAATACTATTAGGTAGATTTGAGAAAAAAGTGTTGATTATTTTGAAGATCAGATATAAAAACATAAATTTGAATATTTGAGCTATGATGCTTGTTTGAATTATTGGATGGATTTTCTAAAGTGTGGAGTATTGGTTAAAAAAGAAAAAAAATTACCAAAGCTTCGTTGCTTTAAAAAGCTATTGTGCTTAATTTTTGCTTGTAACAATTAAACCTATTACTAGTAACATTTCTTTTTTGTTGAAGGAACAAATTACAATTCTTATTCCTTGTTAACAAAATATTATCTGTAATTTTGCTTCAAGTCATAAAAAATCTTAACCTTAAAAGCCAAAATTGACAACACCAAAACAAAACAAAAATATATAGGATGATTATACAATGTTAATATTGTAAATATGAAAACAAAGAAGGGTAAAAAGAGAACCATATTAAAACAAGTTATCTCCTAGAATTTGTGATTGTAATTCACACCACCTATATCATATCATATCATACTGTGAATTCTGATGATAACTTTGGTTTCTTATTTTCAATTTTCATGAACATGAACTAAGCTTAGCTTAAATTATTAATAATTGTTATGGAAGCTATTTTGCAGACTCAAGCCTTCAATGTTAGAATTCAGTTTCTCCACTGTAAGCTATTTATAACCTTATATCTTTTCAGTTTTTAAGCTTTGTTAATTGTTCACAATGTAGTATATAAATGTAACACTATATAGAAAGGCTATTTTACTTACTATTTAGATTTTCTGATGATTTGCAGCTACAAAAAGTTATCATATACAGAATCCAGTGATACATATAACATCATTTCCATGCCAAATTCAATGTTTTAGTTCTTCTATCCATCAGAGACGGGGTCGAGTTGCAAGTGATTGCAGAAGTAAAACAAAGGTGACGATACCATTTTCTGTTTTCTATGTTTCGATACAATGTTTCATATAGAAGCAGTGTTCTTTTTTTAACAGGTTTTTGCGACGAGAAGGAGAAGGTCTAATGAGAGAACGGAAACTTATGTGCTATTAGAACCGGGGAAGGATGAGAGGTTTGTGTCGGAGGAAGAGCTGAAAGAGAGTTTGAAAGAGTGGCTTACGAATTGGCCTGGCAATACTCTTCCTCCTGATCTTGCAAGATATGAAACCATCGATGATGCTGTTTCTTTCTTAGCGAAGTCGTTTTGTGAACTTGAAATCGATGGAGAAGTTGGATCGGTTCAATGGTTCGAGGTTCGTATGGAGTGAATAGAATTCAGATTGTTCCATCAAACCATATTAACTGTGGTTTGCCAATATGTGCTTGTAATGTTTAGTTTAGTTCCATTCTATTGTAACTGACACAAACATGTTAATTAAGTGCTCATAGCATAAACACTTCTCTTATAAGCGACTAAGCATAAAACTATTTCAATATCAGAAAAGAAGCAATGATCTTATTAGAATTCTTACATAAGTTTCCTTAAGGATCTATAGAATTTAAAAGCACAAAACTATTTAACATCAATGTATAGGTAGAAAAAGCTATTTAGGAACAAAAATCAGAAGATACAGCTCTCTCTAAGATAATTCATCATGTAGAACAGAACTCCATTGTATTCCTTAAGTTGAGTTGATTTTCTCATCAATCATCATTTGTTTTGAAAGGTATTCGCATCCGGCAAACACATGTCTGGAACCTGCAATAGTTAACATTAACTACCACAGTTATAATAAATAAACCACACTAATCAAGAATCCGACTCAACAGACAACTGGGTTGTGAACTAAAGGACCTGAAAGAGTCCTAATCAGTTGTTCAAACTCGCACGTCTGAAACAGATAACGAAAGAGTGCTATTCAGGAGTTTGAGCTTGCGACGCTAACATTATCGATTACTAATCTATTACTGTAACATTTACCTATTAAAAAAACAATAACAATCTGAGATAATAGTAATATATACCTTGGGTTGATATTTAGCAGCTCCAGTTCCAGGAGGTAACTTTGCGCCACCCTTTTTATTTCTTGCAAGAAGGCCTTTGGTAACCGGGGACATCATCTTATCAGTTGGACTTGTATACCTAACAAAATGAAGAAAAAAAGTGATTATCCACCGTGAAACCAATCAACTCAAAATCAATAAAGTAAAACAAGATTGAACAGACAAAAAAGATCAATTACAAACGCAAGAGCTATAAATTCCACTTGAGTTAAAATCAATCATATTGTAGAACATTGAATCAAGTTAAAATCAATTCAATTACGCTATAGCAGAAAATCAAATTGGAATTCTAAATTCCAAAAGTGATACTACCTTTCGGGGTATTTGAATGCTTTGGGGAGTTTAAGGTGATCTGGAGTGACAGGTTTACGCAATTCATTACAGGGTTTATGATGATGATGATGAACTGGAGGTGATGGTGGAAGAGGAGTTGGTGTTTGGATGCATTGAGGCTCGATTGTTGGAGTTTGAATTGGAACGATATTTTCCATTACAGTGATGTGAATTGTGATTCTGTATTCTTCTACTTGATGAAATGGATTGAAGATATGGATTTATAAGGCGAGTGAGTGATTGAGGAAATGAGATTGCAACGGTCAAATACAACAACTCCACTTCAATTATGGTGTCCGTTGGACAGGATAAACATCATCAATTAAACATTCTTTTTATTTATATATTCTACCCTATCACAATTATTTTTTTATAAAAAAATTTAATGAATAATTAATATATCTATTTTATATATGAATTTGCTATTCAATGAATTTTAAGAAAATAGATGTATGACATAATTCAAATAATGTATTAGTTAAGGTAAATAAGAATAAATATAAATTAGTGATTTATATTTATTTATATAATATAAATATTTATTTATATTTATGTATTCAATATAAATATTGTTAATATTTATAAATCAATAATTTTAAAAAATATTTATTTTTTAAATGTGATAGTTATTAAATTTTAATAATATAAAAAATTTATTTTTAAATAAAAATTTAATTGAAATACTAACTGCATAAAGAAGTTTACAACTGCTAATTTATTAAAAATATATTTTTTAATTTTAATTTTATTAAAGTAATCTATTTGGATGTAGTGATGCAGTAAAAGTTTTTACACTGGGGAAAGCATTTGTTCTAACCATTTTTTCGAGGGTTTCCAAATTTAAGGTGCATATCTCTCTGATCCGACTGTCTGGTCTTAATTGTGTCCTCATCAGGGATCTCCTCTTTCTAAGATTCAAGCAGCTTATTGCTCTTCTCCCTTATCCTTCCGCCACTGGCTCAACGAATTCTAGTCATTTGTTCAAAACCAAGTATGGACTCGTTCCTAATAATTAATCTCCCTTATCCTTCTGCCACTGACTCAACGAATTCTAGTCATTTGTTTGGAACCAAGTGTGAACTCGTTCCTAATAATTAATTTGTTTAAATAAATTAGTTTAAATTTTGTTCTTTACAATTATTATTTTAGTTTGACTTTGTAATTTTATTTAACTTTTCAACTAGTATGCATAGCATAATATCGTTATATATAGTAAATATATATAATATAATATTAATAATGATTAAAAAATCTATACAAAATATATGTGAAAAAAATATTTTAAATTATGGTTGAATTTAGAATATAATAGTATTTTATTAAGATATACATGAAAATTATGTTAATTGAATTAAATATATCCAAAGAAAAATAAAAATATATAATATAAGATTAAACAAAAGTTATATATATATATATATATATATATATATATATATATATATATATATATATATATATATATATATATATATATATATATATATATATATATGATGATGAGGGATATTCTTACTCCAAGAGTAAGTTATCATGACATACTTCACATCTTGACCATTAATTCTTTTTAATTTAATAGTTAAAAAAAATAAGTAATTAAATGTGGAGAGTGAAAACTAATGCTTAATATTTTCAACCATTAAGTTAAAAAGAATTAAGGGAAGAATAGAGAGGCCAAAGGTAATTGTGCCATTGAGGTACATGAGAGTTCTTTGAATGATAGGTCAATGAGAGGTGACGGGATAAGCCATAAACCAACAAGCTTTATTCACGTTGAAAAATATATTAGGCCTAGTAAGAGTTACATATTAAAAAGCACCTACAATAAACCTATAATGATGAGGATCACAAAAAAGTGTTTGATCCATGCTTACTCAATTTGTAATTATTGAGAATTGGATAGGTGCACAATTGCATCTATCATCTTGGCTATTACTAATAAATCTTTGGCATACTTGGTTTGAGACGGAAGAATAGAACCCTAAGCTTCTTACTTAATTTCTATCTCTAAGAAATATTTAGGTTTGTCTAGTTTCTTTAAAACAAAGTTGAAATTCATGATCAAATCATGCACAAGCTTAGTAGATAAACCAATTATAAGAAAATCATCTACATAAACTAAGGCATAAAGGGTGACCCCTTATTGAGAATATATAAATAGAGAATGCTCACATTTACTTGAAACAAAATCAAACTGGAATAATGCTTAATGTAACTTATCATACCACTGCCTTGGTGGTTGTTTAAGGCCATTGTATATGAGAGTAAGAGTGAGAATGACTCTAATTATGGTTGTGTTAACAACAGGAGATAATATCTCTTTGTAATCAAAACTAAGTTGTTGGTGAAAGCCTTTGGCGATTGGGTATGTCTAGTACTTAATAATAGTGTCATCGGGATTTTCTTTAATTCAAAGATCCCATCTACATCCACCAATTTTTGTATGACTTGGTAAAGATGTGAAGGTTCATATATTGTTGTGCAAAAGAGCATTGTATTGTAGTTGCATAGCCTGAAACCATTAAGGATTAACATAAGCATGCTTAGCTAAATTCAGTTTGATATCAGAAGCCACAGATTGTAAGGGTTAAAGGAGGAATGCTAGGTGGAAATAAGCTTAAACCAAGAAACTTTCACTCATCAAAGGATTCATCTTGTGAAATAGAATTGTGTCCCTCCTTACTTAGATACTTATACCATTTGTGTTGAGGTTAGACACCACTATCCTCATTTTCATCTTCTTGAACATCACCTACATCTTTTGTATTAACATCACCTACATCATCTGTATGAACATCACCTACTTCATCTTCTTGAACATCACCTACATCATCTACATCATCTTCTTGAACATCACCTACTTTGTCGTCTTGAACATCACCTACTTCGTCGTCTTGAACATCACCTACTTCATCTTCTTGAAAATTAACTTTATGCTCAACATATATGTGCACTGTACTTTTCATTTCCATAGAATATTGATATATCTTTTCAGCATCATTATCACTAACCATTATATTGCACCTGTCAGCAACATTGTTATACCACCATAACCAATATTCTGAATGTTCAAGCTCAGTTATCTCTTTCACAATACCAGTTGCTTCAAATAAGCTCCACCTGTCTGGTTCAATTTCTACTTTATGCTCATGTCCCCGTGTAATATATTATGCAATCCCTACAAAACCTACACCCGTAATGAAATTCATCACTTACTGAATCGTGCTTGAATCTAATGAAGTTGCGTTAGTTGATCATGCATCAGAGCTTCTCACCGTCCTCGTTCGTCGCCTCTCTCCACAATGTCACAGTTTGTTTTCTCTCCCAATAGACAAAACCCTGATTTATAGGGACTAAAAATAAAAGACTATTTCTGAACATAACGGAATTTGTTGCGGGAACATTTTAATGGCCACGTGTGTAATTTATTATACAAAAGAACATATAAATTTATTTCCAAGTCAGCGACGTTAGACATCTCAACATTTTTAATATACTTCTAACGTCGGGGACTAACTCAATCAAGAAAGTGAGATATATGGACTCTGCCAAAGTGTGGAAGCATTTTAAATGATCATTCGCAGCTATGGTATGACACGATACAATCTCGTGAAATCATACTTTTAGCTATAAATAGAAGAAAAAAACGTGTTTAGTTATTAAGGGACAATTTTATAGAGTCTAAGGTATTTTTCCGAGCTAAGGGAAGGTGAAAATAAAGGCTATCATTAGGAGCTAGGTCTTTGTCATTGTAAGTCTTTATACTTGCTTTTCAATTGTAAAAATCATGAATATCTTAAGAATGAATGGCTAGTCCTCCTATATGATTCTTATATTTTTTGTGGTTGTTTTATAAAAAATCTTTATTTATAATTATAGACTTTTATTTGTATTTAATACTTTATCCACTCTATGTAATTGAGAGAACTGATTTAGTTGACAAGGAAACTTAGCGGTAAATATTTATCTGATTAGTAAAACTATGATTGTAATGATAAATTGCGTTGTGATAGGAATAGTTTCAGCCATTAGATAATTTTACACACTATAAAACCTTCTTCGCTGCGATTGGAAACTCCTAGTAGATATGAGTTACTTTGACGAAGTGGGTTGCCTTGCGATTAAAGACTCCTAACAACTAGGGGATTGTGAGGTTGTGATTTTGTGTTTTGTAACAATATCTTCTTATTTTACATGCCACAAAACCCTTTTCATTGTGATTTAAGACTCGTAATAGTAGGTGGTTGCTTCGACGAAACAGATTACCTTGCGATTTAAGACTCCTAATAGCTTGGGGCTATTAGGTTGTAATGTTGTGTTCTTTAAAAGGTCGTAGTTAAGATAGAATAGTAATAAAGTTATTCAAATGAATTCTCACGTCTATGGGTAGATGATTTGAAAGGGGAACTTAATCGTTTTTATCATTATTTTGCAAACTGTTAGTTTTCTATTTACAATTACAAACACACACGAATTAATTGTGCACTGCACCCCCTGGTTTCTATTACTCATTCATTGTGTTGAATTCACAAGTTTAATGACCTTGTCCTTTAATGAGGCTAGTACAATCTTCGTGGATATGATAATATTACTTTCCACTATGTGGTTTTTGTTAACCCAATTGCTACGAGAATAATTTGTACTCCAACAAAATGGCGCCAATGTCAGGGATTGTTGACCACTTCAACAAGGCAACAATAAGCTATTGTACTTGGAGCTTTAGTGCATTTTAATTCTTGCTTTATTAATTTGTTATGTTTTCTTAATGTTAATTTGATCTCTTAGATACCATTGAAGATATTAGTTTTTTAGTTTATTCTTAGTGTAGGATCGAAAGGTTTGCAGTTTGATCCAGAAATTAATAGAACCATTAAAGCAAGTTACTAGAGTAGCTAAAAAATGAGAGGAAAAGATAGTTGAACTAGTTGTCCATACCTTAGGGGACCTTGGCTGCCAAAAACTAATGAAGAAGTAGCTTATGGATTTCAATTGGTGAATTCAATATTTTTGAAATTAAAAATTAAATCCTTTCAAGTTTGAGAGATATTCCATTCAAAGGAAGCTCTCTGATCGATCCATATGAGCATTTGGCCAAATTTAAATAAATGTATTCGTTCTAGAGCCCAACTAACATATCTGAAGCGAAAATAGAATGTGATTGTTCTCAATAACCTTGATTGGAAGAAAAAGGAATTGGTTGGAAGCATATCTAAGTAAAGCAATCACTCAAAGGGTGGAATCAAAAAAGATGTTTTAGAGATATTACTCTATCAACAACTTTGTGGATCAAATGATTGACATAACTGAATTGAGCAAGGAGATATTGAATCTTTATATGTAGGACTATGTTTGGATATAATAAAATGGGTAATGCTGGGCACAAGTTAAGAACTAATTGAAGAAATAATATTTTGGAAATTGTGCTCTTATTTTAATGAAAGTATAAAATTAATTTTTTTTATTGCATTTTTCCAAATAAAATTTTTAAAAGTGGATTTCTTAACTTGTGTCATTCGAGTTCAATTAGCATTACCCTAATAAAATAAATGGAGTTGAATGAAATGTGGCAGAATGAAACTAAACGGAATGAAGATTTCATTCAATTGTTTATAAAATTTCTATTCTACTCAAATCAAAGCGGAAGAAATATAATGATAAGTGATAAAATAAAATAAAATCCAAATAAAATTTTGGAGACTCTATCATTTACCTTTGACTTTCTTAACTTAGTTCATAAATCAAACAAACAAAAGATTCATTTATTGAGCTTGATTTCCAGCTGAAGACTTGTTCATTTAATTTATGAATTTTGTATGCATAAATTATTATTGAATCAAATTTCTAGTTACTTTGAGTTGATTTGGTTTATTGTTACTTTTAAGTTTGATCAAATGCTCGCATTAGTCAAACTAAGTCAAGCCAACATTAATTGACACAAAAAAAAAAACGCGTTTAGACCAAAAAAGAAACAACAGAGTTTGCGTTGAGTCTTCTTTCTCTTCTTCTTCCTTTTCCCCTCACAATTTCTAATTAGGGTTTTCAGAAAACCCCTTTCTCCTCTCACTTCAATCAAACGTTGAAGAACAACGCTTTTCTTCTATTCACTCTTCTGTGAGATGTTTTCTTCTTATTTCACTTCAATTGTTATCAAATGGAGTTCCTTTACTCAATTCTTCTTCTTCTTCCTTCTCTTCTTAACCTCTCCATACGACGCCGTTTCACCTTTCTCCGACAAATCAACTCTTCTCCGTCTCAAAAACTCACTCTCCGACCCTGCCGGCGTACTGTCAGCATGGAACCCTTCCTCCGGCCACTGTTCCTGGTACGGTGTCCGCTGTGATTCAAACTTCCGTGTCGTTTCTCTCAACATCACCGGTAACGGCGGCGGCGGTGATGGTAACCGGAGTTCACATCCTTGCTCCGATTTTGGTATGTTTCCTCTTTACGGATTTGGAATTAGGAGAAGTTGTGTTGGTGTTAAGGGTTCTTTGTTGGGAAAGTTTCCATCTTTGATCAGTGACTTAACTGAGCTTAGGGTTCTTTCTTTACCCTTCAATGGGTTAGAGGGTTCAGTTCCTCATGAGATTTGGAGTATGGAGAAACTTGAAGTCCTTGATTTAGAAGGTAATTTGATTAGTGGTTATCTTCCTTTTCATATTCAAGGTTTGAAAAAATTGAGGGTTTTGAATTTGGGGTTTAATAGAATTGTTGGAGTGGTGCCTAGTGTTTTATCTTCTCTTGATAGTTTGGAGGTTTTGAATTTAGCTGCAAATGGTTTCAATGGTTCTGTTCCTGGTTTTGTTGGGAAGCTTAGAGGAGTGTATTTGTCTTTTAATCAATTTAGCGGAGTTATTCCGGATGAGATTGGTGAGAATTGTGGGAAGCTTGAGCATTTGGATTTGTCTGGTAACTCTTTGGTTCAAGAGATTCCCAAGAGTTTGGGGAATTGTGTTGGATTGAGGACACTTTTGTTGTATTCAAATTTGTTGGAAGAGGGTATTCCTGCTGAATTTGGAAACCTTAAGAGTCTTGAGGTGTTGGATGTTTCGAGGAATACACTAAGTGGTTCTATTCCTCGCGAGCTTGGGAATTGTAAAGAGCTTTCTGTTGTTGTGCTTTCCAACCTTTTTGATCCGATTGGGGATGCTGAGTTTGTTACTTTGAACGATGAGTTGAATTTTTTCGAAGGTTCAATGCCTGAGGAAGTTGTGTCGCTTCCTAAAATTGCGATTTTGTGGGCTCCCATGGTGAATTCGGAGGGAAGTTTTCCTAGGAATTGGGGTGCTTGCGGTAACTTGGAGATGGTTAGTTTGGCTCAGAATTTCTTCACCGGAGAGTTCCCGAACTGGCTTGGTTTATGCAAGAAGCTGCATTTTCTTGATCTGAGCTTAAACAGTCTTACAGGTGAGCTGTCCGAGGAACTACATGTGCCGTGTATGACTGTGTTTGATGTTAGTGGGAATATGTTGTCTGGTTCAGTTCCTGATTTCTCCAACAATGTCTGTTCTCCCTTTCCTTCCTGGAATGGGAATCTGTTCCAAACTGACGATGTGTCATCTCCTTATTCATCATACTTTTCATCAAAAGTTAGTGAGAGAACCCTTTTTGCATCACTAGGTGGAGTTGGTCTTTCAGTTTTTCACAACTTTGAGCAAAACAACTTCACCGGCATTCAGTCATTGCCAATAGCGCGTGACAGGATGGAGAAGAGTGGTTACACACTTCTTTTGGGAGAGAACAGGCTCACGGGACCATTTTCTATGTATTTGTTTGAGAAATGCGATGGATTAGATGCATTGCTTTTGAATGTGAGTTATAATATGCTTTCTGGTGAGATTCCTTCTAATATTAGTAGAATGTGCAAATCACTGAAATTTTTGGATGCATCTGGAAATCAGATTTCAGGAGTAATTCCCTTTACTCTAGGGGATTCAGTCTCTCTTGTTTCCTTGAACCTTAGTAAAAACCAGTTACAAGGTCCGATTCCCGACAGCCTTGGACAGATGAAGGATCTGAAGTTCCTCTCTTTGGCTGGTAACAACTTGAGTGGCTCAATTCCTTCTAATCTGGGGCAGTTGTACTCTTTACAAGTCTTGGACCTTTCTACAAACTCTCTTACTGGTGAGATTCCAAAGTTTATCGGCAAAATGAGAAATCTGACACATGTTTTGCTCAATAACAACAACCTTTCCGGACACATTCCTGCTGGTTTGGCAAATGTCAGTACACTCGCTGCATTTAATGTGTCTTTCAATAATTTATCTGGATATTTGCCATCAAATAGTACCTTGATCAAATGCAACAGTGCTGTTGGAAATCCATTTCTAAGTTCCTGCCGCGGAGTTTCTCTAACTGTTCCATCAGCAAATCAACAAGGGCAGATTGACGACAATTCTTCTATCACATCACCAACTCCTGTCAAAAATAGTGATAATAGTTTCAATGCTATTGAGATAGCAGCAATAACCTCTGCTTCGGCCATTGTTTCTGTTCTTATAGCCCTTATTGTTCTGTTTTTCTTCACGCGGAAGTGGAAGCCAAGGTCTAGGGTTGGTGGTTCTGTCAAAAGAGAAGTTACCGTGTTTACTGATATCGGTGTCCCGTTGACATTTGAAAACGTTGTCCAAGCCACGGGAAATTTCAATGCAAGCAACTGTATTGGGAGTGGAGGATTTGGTGCAACTTATAAGGCAGAGATATCACAAGGAACCTTGGTGGCAGTGAAACGTCTTTCAGTTGGGCGTTGCCAAGGTGTTCAACAATTTCATGCAGAAATCAAGACCCTTGGAAGGCTTCATCATCCAAACCTTGTCACTCTTTTTGGTTACCATGCTTCTGAAACAGAGATGTTTCTGATATACAATTATCTTTCGGGCGGTAATCTAGAAAAGTTCATCCAGGAGAGATCCACGAGGGCTGTAGATTGGAAAATTCTGCACAAGATTGCATTGGACATAGCGCGTGCACTTTCCTATCTGCACGATCAATGCGTACCTCGTGTTCTTCATCGTGATGTCAAGCCTAGCAATATCTTGTTGGATGATAGTTTCAACGCTTATCTATCCGACTTTGGACTAGCAAGACTTCTAGGAACTTCGGAGACACATGCTACAACAGGTGTGGCAGGAACGTTTGGTTACGTTGCTCCTGAATACGCTATGACATGTCGTGTTTCTGATAAAGCCGACGTTTATAGCTATGGTGTGGTGCTTCTTGAGTTGCTATCCGATAAGAAATTATTGGACCCTTCATTTTCCTCTTATGGAAATGGTTTCAATATAGTAGCATGGGGATGCATGCTTCTTAGTCAAGGAAGAGCGAAGGAGTTTTTCGCTGCCGGGTTATGGGAAGCAGGACCAGAAAAAGATTTGGTAGAGGTTCTACACCTAGCTGTTGTTTGTACTGTTGATTCATTATCAACTAGACCTACAATGAAACAGGTTGTGAAAAGGTTAAAGCAACTTCAACCTCCATCATGCTAGCCCCTTGTGTCCTATGAAACACAGAAATCAGTCACACAACATTTTGACACCGATAATAATTTGAGAAAATTAACTGAGTGTGACACACTTTTAATCAGAAGTGTCGGTGCTATAGAGCTGGTGTGGCTGGACTCTTTTGAAATCATTGATAACTGTTAGTAATATTTTGTTCCACTTGTAATATGTGATTTATTAGAATAGGCTCATTTTTTATGGATTTGTATTAGGTTGAGTTCCCTATTATGTACTTAATCATCCCCTTGTAAATTTTAATATAGTTGTACAACCCAATTTTCCACAACATGTCTTCTTCTATTTGATCTTGTCTACTAATTTATTGAATCAGCTGAAAATTTTCAATTAGAGTTTGTGGCTATGATTTAACCTTTAGATACCTTACAATTATTTCTCTCAAACAAAAAGTATTCATTTCAAAACTTCTATCAGTTTTGATGGTTTGAAAATTGAACATCCTCACTATCAGCTAGCTAAGAAACTTCCCATAAAGTAATCATTTTATTTTCTTGTGTTGAAAAGTCAATAGAATAGATTTGAAATTAATTCTGATTAGACTGAAGGAAAATAAAAAGGCATTGTGATGTTTGTTTATGATTTTTTTTTCCTTTTGATAGTGATGTTAAAGATGGGCAGAGTATAACTTAATTTGAGAGTATTTAAATCATCAAATTTATAAATGGGCAGAGTATAACTTAAATTGAGACTTGAGAGTATTTAAATCAACAAATTCATAATAAATTCTTTTTTAATTATAAATAACGAAAAGAAAAATTACACTCAACTATTAAAATAATACTGACACATCATCCAATTTTAAAATATACACTATTTTCCATTAAATTTATATATATACTAATAAAAAAAATTTATGACAGACAAATGAATGTAGATAAATGTCTTTTATATGTGTTTTTGACTATATTAAAAATTTAAAAGAAGATATCAGTGTCATTTTAATAAATTTTTAAAAAGTTAATATATATTTTAAAATTAAATATAATGATAGTGTCATTTTAATAATTTTTCAGAGATGTAATTTCCAATCAAATTGATCTTTAGAACCCTACCAAAAAATGCTTCAATATTGGTGTGCCACATCACTATTTCACTGCCACTTGTTTGACAAAAACACTAAAAAAGAAGCTTCTATTCTATCCTTTTCTCCATTGGGTCCCTCCCTTTCCTATTGTTGTAAGACAAGGCATGTCTTCAAAAGTTCAACAACATCTTCCTTTCAATTTGATTCTGCTTTTCCCATAATGATATACCAATGGGGATTAGGTGTCTTTTTTTTTTTTAGGGAAAGACATGATAGCTTTAATGCATTTAAGTTTTCAACTATCAATCAATCAACTATTTAACTATTAATAGAAGATACCACCACACTCTTTAAAATACCTTTTTCTGTTTTTAAATTTACAAAGCACAAAGATTAAAATGGTCTATTCATAATCAACTTATTTTTTCAACCTTCACTTTATTTCTCATGTTGTCACATGTAATAAATCAATGGACAATTCAATAATTCACACAACATATATTTTCTTCTCACTAAATGAAAATTTCTCAATCAACCTTATGGATCTATATACACACCACATAATTTTTATCTTTGCCCTCAGTTTTCATAGATGAATCTCCGGAAACATTCCATATTTTGAAAAAATTTAATTCCTTCCGTAAATGCATCTACGGAAGCGTATAAAACATAGTGAATCTTGGGATTTTCTAATTAATTGAAAAAATCTCAAATTAATTTTTCAATTAATTGAGAAAATCCCAACATCCGTAGATGCATCTATGGTATACTCTATTTTCAAACTCTATCAAACCTTTACGTCTATTTTCAAACCCTATCAAACTTTTTCGCAGTAGATGGATTTACGGAAAAAAACCATTTTTTTAAAAAAGAGTACTTCCGGGAATGCATCTACGGAAGAACGAGGGCAGTTTTGTCAATTTGGTGATGCGCCAAATCAGTGTTTTAAAAACCAGACCGGACATCAAACCGGTGAGGGTACTGGGTCACTGATTTATTTGTCGAACCACTGGATCACTGGTCGAACTGCATGACTAAACTGGATTAAACCGGATAACTCGGTTGAATACATCAGTCGTTATAACAAATTTATATAGGTATAAAACATGTTGAACATGATGATTCAGTCTCTACAATATATAACTGACACTTCAATTTTTAAAAATATCATATCCTAAAAAAATTCTCAAGTTCATAATTTAAATTTAAATTTTTAAACATATGTATCACATATAATAAAATAGTACAAAATTATAAAGTATATATTTGCAAACAAAATTTAATTGCAAAATAATCTAATTGAATAAATTATAATAAAGTACTTTATTATCTATTAAATTTATTTTCAAAGAAAAAATTATTTCAATGTTGGTATCTTCTTCTTCAATATCAAAATCATCTGCGATAAAATTAACCGCATCCGAAACATCTTTATATTTTTTATTTTTTTATTTTTTTTATTTTTTTTATTTTAATTTTTCATTAAAATAATAAATAATGTTGTTTTAAGTTTTTTTAAATAAAAAAAAATTAAAAATGCATTTAAACCACGGTTCTGGAAAACCGTCAATTTTTCCGATTTTACCGATTTACACCGGTTTTGACCGGTTCACACCGGTTCAATGACATATCCGATCCAACAATCGAACCAGACCGATTATCTGACTGGTTCTCGGTTCAACCGATCCGACCGGTCTGATCCGGTTTTTAAAACAGTGCGCCAAATACCTATGGGGTGGGGTGAAAATTTTTCAAAATCAAAAAGTTTAGAGGACCTTTGATTATAAATAAGACCAAATTGAATAGTTAATATGGGATAGAATAATACATGAGATAAAAAAAAGAAGGTCATAATTTTCCCTCTTTAAAAATTTATATAAAATCTCTAAATCTTCTAAAATTCTAATTCAACAATTTTTTTGAACTTTTTATTAAATTAAAATTCAAAAATTATATTGGAGTATTTTTTTTAAAACCAAGATCAATGGCCAAGAATATATAGAAGAAAAGAGTAAACATACACAAAAATAGGAATTGCATACTGTAGATACAATGCAAAATTTGAACACTCCTTTCAAATTCATCAAAAAATCTACTCTAATTATATCATGAACATGATCAAACCAAACATACATAATTTCTATCTGTGCTTGTCCGCACAAATATTTCCTCCCTAAAGGTGTGAGAAACAAGAAGTGCATTGAATGAGTAGAATTAATGCAATCCAGGTCTTTTAAGAGTGAAGATATAATGTTAATCATTGAAAAAAAATGCAGAAACTCAATTTAGTCTTATAAAAGTAAAAGTGTTATGAAACTAGACCTATGACCCGGGACTAATTTGAATATTTACTTTAAATATTATTTCAAATAAATAATATATTTTAATAAATATAATTATGTATAAATTTATAATAAATATAAAAAATTGTTTAAAATATATGAATATTTATTAATTTATATTATAGTTTTATTTTTTATTATTTTTGTTATGTTCTTTCCGTTTAAAAAATATGTCATATTTATATGAATAATACAAACATTATAAGTTTTATATTAAATCACTTGAATATAGTATTTTTCATTAGTTTTTAAACTTATAATATAAGAGTATATTAATTTAATTCAATTTTTAATTAGTTTTTATTTACAAACCTAAGAAATGGCTGAAATTATAAATGTCAACTCCAAAAAAAAAATTTAAATAGTATATTTTCTATAAAAAAATGTAAATCATTTAAACATGTTCATTTCCATATATATTTTATTATATTAATAAATAACATTATAAAAAATATCATTTTCTTATACCACACTCATATTTCACTTGTCAAACATGTAAATGTCTCACAATATCTATTTATTTGGTTCATAATATTGAACAAAAGGTAAATAAATATTAATATAATTCTCTTTAATACAATCGACTTAAAAAATGAATTAAAACTTTTAAATTATTATAAGATAAACACTTTCAATACTGTGAATTTTTTATGATAATATAATTTTTATTCATTAAATTAATTTATACAATATCAACATTAATTGGATTTAAATTAACAGTATATTCAATTAAATGTTATTTACAAAACAATTAATATGATTTTATCATATATCCAATCTAAATTAACAACAACAACAACAACAAAAAATGACAATGGGAGAATGTGAAGTTATATCCCACTAAATTAACGAATTAACAAATGAAAGAAAATAAATATAAATTATAAATTATAAATAAAAATCTAAATCAGGGAGGGAGTTTAAAATGGTTCTTGAGAAGTATTTCTAAATAAAATGTGGTAGTGTGTTCCACTAAGATTTTGTAGAATATGTCACTGGTTTTTCAATTTTGATAGTGCAAATATTTCAGTTCCGGTATACATGTGAACAAACCCTATCATTGTTATTATTTATGCAGGCAATATATTATCATCTTCGATAAGCCTGCAAAAATATATAAGGTGGTTTTTACAGGAAAATATAATAAATGAGTATGAAATTTAATAATAAGATAAACAAATATTTAAATAATTATTAGAAAAAATCTCTTACTGATTGAAGTTGTTGTCAATAACACACATTGTGAAAAATCATGTAAAATAATGAATAGGTGAAATGGGCAGCAAAAACACGAAATAAAGAATCAAAGTAGGATCAAAAATACTTATAAAGGTGTGTAAGAATACAAAAAGACATAATACTTTACAACTGTTTTCATATACCATTATTAAGATATATTATTTTTTAAAGTTTATTACTATACCAATTAATAGAAAATAATAACCATTAAATATAAATAAATGATAAATTAAATAAACAAAATAAAAAACTGAAAAATTAAAAAGGTAGGGGGTTATGGATTAGAAAATAGATAGTTAAAGACTTATAATATAATATAAATGAGAATATTATTTAAATGAAAAAATGTAACTGATTCTTAAATTGCTATAAAAGAACGGGTTAATTGTTGTTAAACAATGATAAATAGATATTAAATTATAATAATTGAAACAATTGAGTAATTTAATTTAAACATTCTAAAATATATTATTCTAATATATATATATATATATATATATATATATATATATATATATATATATATATATATATATATATATATATATATATATATACATATATATATATATATATATATATATATATATATATATATATATATATATATATATATATATATATATAGAGGGCATATCATATGAGAATGACATATTTATATGAGAATGTGAGAATGAATCTGAACCATTGAATTTTAAAATAAATGGTGGAGATTATGGGTGAATCTTTTTTTTCTCTCTCCTACTTCATTTATTTCAAGATGCAGGAGAGAGAAAAAAAAGATTCACTCATAATCTTCACCATTTATTTTAAAATCCAATGGTTCAGATTCATTCTCACATTCTCATATAAATATGTCATTCTCATATGATATGCCCTCTCTCTCTCTCTCTATATATATATATATATATATATATATATATATATATATATATATATATATATATATATATATATATATATATATATATATATATATATATATATATATATATATATATATATATATATGATTTTAGATGAATGATTTTCGGTTACAGTTAGAATAATAATTGGAATATATTTCAGAGTTACAAAGCATTAAATACAATTGAAGAATTCAAATTAAATTATTATTGATAAATAATTATTATTTAGATAGATATAAATATATTATTATTGATATTTTATATTGAGTTTGTTTTCTATATAAAAAATTAACAATAATTTACAATTTATAAATATATATTCAATACTAAGAATATATTAGAGTAATATTGGACTTTTTTAAAAAAAATGTTTTTATTCTTATACCACTCATCTTTATAAAAGAAATGAAATATAGTAATAATTGCTACTAATTTTATGTTTAGTAACTGAAATAAGAAAATAATTATAATAGTAACTGAAATATATAAATAATTAATATTATTATTATTTTTTAAAGTTTATAAGTTTTGAATTTGCAAGTCTGTTTTTTACGGTAAAAAACAAATTGAATGCCTTAAGATTGCTAATTTAATACTTTAATTTCATATTAAAAAAATTATTGTCAATTTAATGCGTTGGTTTTTAAATATCATTCATAATTTAATGTGTTGATTTTATAAATTATTTATATAAAAATAATTATTAATTTAATGCGTTTATTTTATACAAATGATTATGATTTATTAAAAGTAGTAATTTATCTTCTAAATTTTTATTTTGAAAATGTATTATTACTTTAAAAAATTTAAAAAAATAGTAAAAAATTTGAGTATTTCAAATAGTTATAACTTATTTTTATATTAAAACATGACTTAAAAATTACTGCTTTAATTTTATATTAAAAAATTATTGTCAATTTAATGCGTTGGTTTTTAAATATCATTCTTAATTTAATGTGTTGATTTTATAAACAATTTCTATAAAAATAATTATCAATTTAATGCGTTTATTTTACACAAATGATTATGATTTATTAAAAGTAGTAATTTATCTTCTAAATTTTTATTTTGAAAATGTATTATTACTTTAAAAAATAAAAAAAAATTAGTAAAAAATGTGAGTATTTCAAATAGTTATAACTTATTTTTATATTAAAACATAACTTAAAAATTAGTGCTTTAGTTTTATATTAAAAAAATTCTTGTCAATTTAATGCGTTGGTTTTTAAATATCATTCTTAATTTAATGTGTTGTTTTTATAAAGAATTTATATAAAAATATTTATCAATTTAATGCGTTTATTTTATACAAATGATTATAATAATTTATTAAAAATAGTAATTTATCTTCTAAATTTTTATTTTGAAAATTTATTATTACTTTAAAAAATAATAAAAAATTAGTAAAAAATGTGAGTATTTCAAATAATTATAACTTATTTTTATATTAAAACATAACTTAAAAATTAGTTCAATATTTATTCCAATTATATATTTTTTAGATTGCTCCTACAAAAGTGACTCTTTAATTTATTACGAAAAAATAAATATATGCAATATGTTAATTGAATATTTATGAGAAATCAATTTATTTTTCTGTAAATATTATCTATAAAAAAGAATTAATGTCAATATAGTAAATATTTTTTAATTGTCATGAAATCATAATAGGAAGTTTTTATAAATGACTATAATGACATTGATTGACAAAATTTGAAGATGTGTGACCACTCGACAAAAAATGTTATATTGATGTGACACAAAAGGATATAATGGATGAATAATAATGACATTGATGAATATAACATAACTGTCATTTAAATATTATTTCTAATAATTGTAATTATTTTTATTTTATCATTGGTAATAAATTGAAATAACTAAAACTTTATATGTGTATAATTGTAAATTGTAAATAAATTAAAATAAAGAAAATTTATGTTAATTTTTATTATTATTAATTAATAAAAAAGGGTTTTCTCTAGCCGCCCATGAGAACTCCGTAGAAACCTTCTGCTTCAGCTTTCACGGCGTCACTGGGTCTCGTTTCGGATTGCGGAAGTGGAAGAAGCGTTTGTTTCAACACCGTTTGTTTCAATCCTCTCTCTATCTGATTGTATTCTTGGCGGCACCCACTGAGTGTTTGGCCAATCATAATAGGGGCTGAAGTTAGTTTTTCTTCAAGTACGATCTGGCAACAATTTTGACAATATTACTCCGAAGGTGCTTTCAACCACGGGTGTTTCCCTTTTGTTTTCACAAGTTTGCTTTAAATTTTCAGAGTTGTTATTATTCTGAATTTTTTTTTATGGTTTAGCTTTCACGGCGTCACGGGGTCTCTATCTGATGCTATTCTTGGCGGCACCCACTGAGTGTTTGGTCAATCATAATAGGGGCTGAAGTTAGTTCTTCTTCAAGTACGATCTGAGAACAATTTTGACAGTATTACTCCGAAGGTGCTTTCAACCACGGGAGTTTCCCTTTTGTTTTCACAGGTTTGCTTTAATTTTTCAGAGTTGTTATTATTCTGAATTTTTTTTTTTTTTATGGTTTAGTATTTTTTTTTTAATATTTAATTTTATTGAAGTGTGAATGTTTTGAAATCAGGAGTGAAATCTATTTCCATTGATCCCAATCAAAGGAAGATAATAGTTATCCGTACTGTGAATCCTATGAAATCTATTTAGAGAAGGAAGAAGTACCGAAAAAATCAGAAGCGTCAGAATGATGTCTGTTATTAACCTTTAGACATCAGGAATTTCCGCAGAGATCACATCACTAAAATAATATAGATTGTCCTCAATTTTATCTACAGCAGCCGTAACGGTAGCCTTTTAGTCTGGGCCTGGATTTCTGTCTCAGCAACCATAATATTTTATTATTATTATTATTATTATTATTATTATTATTATTATTATTATTATTATTATTATTATTATTATTATTATTAGTAGTAGTAGTAGGTTTGTATAATTAATATTTTTTTCTCAGAAATTATTATTATTATTATTATTATTATTATTATTATTATTATTATTATTATTAGGTTTATGACATGTAGGTTTTATTCTCATGAATTAGTATTATTATTAAGGTTTTATTCTCATGAATTATTATTATTATTATTATTTATTATTATTATTATTAGGTTTGTATAATTAAGGTTTTATTCTCATGATGACACGTGGTTTAGATTGTTGTAAGGATGACATGTGGCTAGGGTTGTCATCATGACATCTTTACATTTATATTAAGTAGATAAGAAAAAAGAAGATAAAAAAAAAGACAAAGATGAGAATATTTCTGTATTATTTTATAGTGTATTTTTATAGAGAGATTGGTCCTATTTATAGAATAATATCCCGACAATGTAATAAATACAAATGATTATAAATAAGGAATAAAATTATTGAGAAACAAATATCCAATTATTCATAACACTCCCCCTTGGATGTTTGTTTTGGATATGCTTCGTTAAAACCTTTACTAGAAAAACCCAGTGGAAAAAAAAATCTAGTGAAAAAAAAAGAGTATAATATCCTCTTAAAATAAATTTATTTCTCCCCTTCAGCTGAACGTTCATTTCTTCAACGATGATGACCAAACTTTTGTACTAGTTGATTAAAAGTTATACTTGGGAGTGACTTTGTGAAAAGGTCTGCAAGATTATCACATGAACAGATTTGTTGGATGTTTATATCACCATTCTTCTGCATATAATGACTGAAAAAGAACTTTGGAGAGATGTGTTTGTTTAGTCTCCTTTAATGTAACAATCTTTCAATTGAGCTATGCATGGCGTATTATCTTTATATATAGTCGTTGTATTTGCTTTTCCAAAAGACAGACCACAAGTATTTTGTATGTGTTGGATTAAGGATCTCAACCAAACGCATTCTCAACTTGTCTCATGTAGTGATAAAAGTTCTGCATGATTAGATGAAGTTACTGCTATTGTTTGTTTCACCGATATCCATGAAGTAGTTGTACCACCACGTGTAAATAAATAACTTGTTTGCGATCTACCATTGTGAGGATCTGTCAAGTAATCTGCATCTGCATAACCTGTTAATTCGAGTTTGGGTACTTTGGTATAAAACAGACTCATGTCTATTGTACCTCTAAGATAACGAAGTATATGTTTGACTTTGTTCAAATGTCTTCGTGTAGGTGAAGAATTGTATCTTGCTAATAAATTAACCGCAAATGACATAACAAACGTGTATAATTAGCAAGATACATCAGTGCTCCATGAAGTAGTTGTACCACCACGTGTAAATAAATAACTTGTTTGCGATCTACCATTGTGAGGATCTGTCAAGTAATCTGCATCTGCATAACCTGTTAATTCGAGTTTGGGTACTTTGGTATAAAACAGACTCATGTCTATTGTACCTCTAAGATAACGAAGTATATGTTTGACTTTGTTCAAATGTCTTCGTGTAGGTGAAGAATTGTATCTTGCTAATAAATTAACCGCAAATGACATAACAAACGTGTATAATTAGCAAGATACATCAGTGCTCCGATCACACTGAGATATGGTACTTCGGGACCAAGCAACTCTTCATCATTTTCTCAAGGCCAGAAAGGATTTTTCTCTACATCTAATGATCTAACAACCATTGGAGTAGACAACAGGTGACATTTGTCCATATAGAAGCGTTTTATCGTTTTTTTTTCTATATAGCATTCCTGATGTATAAATATTCATTTGTCTAAATGCTCAATTTGTAAACCTAGACATAATTTTCTTTCCTAGATCCTTCACCTCAAACTCTTTCTTTAAACAATTCATAGCTTTTGGAAACTCTTCAGGAGTTCCAATAATATTTATGTCATCAACATAGACAACTGTTATTGCAAATTCTTTTTCCGATCTTTTTATAAAAATACAGAGACAAATGGAGTTATTTGTATATCCCTCTCTAAGAAAATATTCACTAAGACAGTTATACGACATGCGTCCAGATTGTTTCAATACATAGACAAATTTGTTCAATTTTATGGAGTAGCTTTTCTCGAGATTCAGAATTATGTGTTTTGATATATTAACCCTTTGGGGAGTTTCAAGTAAATGTCACTATCAAGTGAGCAGTATAAATAAGATGTTACAACTTACATCATGTTCATATTAAGCCCTTCATGTACTATAAGGTTAATAAAATATATAAAAATTAATTGAATCCACTACAGGTGGATATGTTTCGTCAAAACCAATCTCAGGTCTTTGTGAAAATCATTGAGCAACAAATCAAACTTTATACTATTCTTATTTTGCTTTTTCACAAAAACTCATTTATATCTCATTGATTTCACACCTTGAGGTGTTCGGACTACAGGTCCAAAATTGAGTCACTTGTAAAGTGAGTTTAAATCTTATTCAATTGAATATATTCGGCCAATTTTCACTTAGTCTATAATCTTTAATAGACTTTGACTCATGATCCTCTTTGTCATTTATCACATTTAGCGCTATATTGTACCCAAAAAAATCATCAATGTTGACTTCGTGTCGGTTCCATTGTATTCCATTTTGGACATAATTCATCGAGATCTCTTTATTTTCACGAGTTTCAAGTACATGATCAATCTCTTCTGGAGATGAAATGTTTATTATGTCTGAAGATTCTTTTAGATTTTCTATATCCTCACTTGGGTCATATTTAATTTTATTTTAGCTTATTTGCTTGGTAGAGGATTATTAATATTGGAACCGACTTTCCTACCATGCATCATGCACAGTTTCAATTCATTTGCAATATTAAATTATCCAACAAGAGAATCCACTTCAATTGTAGTATTAGCAACTGTAATTGGTTGTATAAATTTTCAAATGAATAATCTTTTGAACTATGGTTCATATTGTTTTGAACTAGGATCAAGATCTAAAATTGTTCATTTGAACTTCTTGTTCATGATTTCGGCTGCTTATTCCCCCTTAATATTGAGAAAATTAATTTATCAAGTGTTATCAGCCTACTAGGCTCGAATCAAGTATTTGATTATTTCCTCAAATTATATCCTCTAAATTGAGATTCATATTAATTATATATTTTTCAATATTCTTTCATGACTCATCTTAATCAAAACATTCACTTAGATGAGAAGTATTAGAATAAATTAGGGAGGAATAAGATATAGTATCTTGTTGGCTTGATGCGAATAAATATTTTAATACCATATTTTGGGTGTTTCAAATATATAATTTAGAATTGATGATCTCATAAGTATCAACCTAATAATTAACTTTAGACGTCAAAAGAATGGATCTTCGGGTCCATTTTATGAATATAAATTACATGATATTCAATATCAATTTTAGTAAAATATGTGATACTTATATAGGAATTTCTAAGAAAATTCAGAAAACAAGATCTTAGTCTAATTAGTTGAGAAAATAATTTCGCAAACTTCTGGTTGTGAGTAGAGACGTAAGCATGATATTTTAGTCGATGCAACAATTAATGTCATAAAAACTCAATTTCTCAAATTTTTTTCTTTGAAAATACACAAATTTATTGGATTGAAGAAACTTCTGGTTCTTCAAAACTAATTCTCGCATCATAATACATTCTAGATGATCAAAACCAATTTTGCCAACAATTCACTTAAGTGTGATATGTAAACTTCTAATTGACATTAATACATATGATTATATTCTTCTAATCTGTCTCAATCCATAGTAAATAATAAAATTATTTACATAAACTATATTTTTTAAAAATGAATGGCATATAATTTAATTAAAATTTTGACATCTAATAAAAAATTTATAATTGTATAAATTTTGATAATAATCACGTAGTACTTAAATCATATTACTACTTTTCCTTACGCTTTATGTATATATATATTGTAGAGTACAAAAATTATTCAACAAATATAACTAACTCTAAAGATTTTATGCAAGAATTATAACTTAATAAACATCGGTCATTAAAAAATTAAACAAAAGAAAATATATGTATACTATAAAATGCATTATTTTTAAAGAAATAATTTATTCAATCAAATCACCATTAAGAATTATTATTACAATATAAAAATAAAATATAAAAAAATATCTTACATACAGAAAAAATTCATTTTATATTTAGGCGATTTGTTTTAATTACATTTTTTTTTATAAAACACACTAATAACAATAACACACAGTGATAACAAATTGATAACCTTTAATTATCAAATAAGTACTTGTCATTCTTAATAAAATAGTCACAAAATTATAACATTGTGTTATAAAAAATTATTAAATTAATCAAATTAATTTTGTCAATCAATAATTTATAACAAATTAATAATATTTAGTTATGAAATATATATTTTTTTATATTAATAAATTTACAATCATGAATGTTTTTTTTCAAGTAGTAGTTTCAGGATTTAAATTACAAATATTTTATTAATAAAAATAATAATATTTTCTTTTGGATTTTTTTTTAATATTACTGATACAATCCTTCTGAAATTCTTTAATAATAATAATATTTTTGAGAAACTTAGTTTTATTAATTTAATCCTTCTGGGATTCTTTAATATTATTGCTACAATCCTTTTGGAATTATTTAACATAATCGATATAATTTTTATAGAATTCATGAAATAATTATTTGTCATCAATCATTAGAGGATAATTAATCATTCTTTGATCAATGCATAATACATAAAATAAATTATTTTATTCTCTAGGGATCATTTATTTTATATATATATATATATATATTTATTGCAATTCTTCAAGAACTCAATCACAAATCTTATACGAAGTTCTTCAGAAACTCAATCACAAATCTTTTTATGCAGTTCTTTAGAAATTCAATCACAAATCTTTTTATTAATAAAAATAATATTTGTCAATATTTAGTTATTCAAGAGCTATAAAATAAATTTATAATTTTTTTATATCCTTGGTTATTCATGAACTATAAAACAAATTCATAATTTTAAATTTATCTATCCTTCAGGATACTTTATATGTTCTTCAGGAACTATATAAGAAATTTATTATTTGTCTATCCTCAGGGATATTTTATATGTTCTTCAGAAACTATATAAAAAATTTAATATGTTTCGTTCATTTAGGGATGTTTTATATGTTTTCAGGAACAATGTAAGAAATTCAATATTTTTTCGATCCTTTAGAATGTTTCGTATGTTCTTCAGGAACTATATAACAAACTCATTAGTAATATATGTTAAATTTTTCAGAAACTATAGAAATAATTTGTTTTGCTATCCTTCAGAGATTCTTAATAAGTTCTGCAGGAACTATATAAATAATTTATTTTGTTATCCTTTCATAAGTTAATAAAATATAATATTATATCAAAATTCAAAACTAATAAGATACAAAAAAAAATCATAAAAAGAAAGGATCAATATTACCTCTAATAGTTAAAACTTCAATATTTTTTCTTTTCAAGTTTGGTAAAGTTTCATTCAAATAACGTGTTATGAAATAAGGAGAAAGAAGATAAAAGAGAAGAGAAAGATGAGAATAGTTATATATTATTTCATCGTGTATTTCTATAAAGACATTGATCCTATTTATAGGATAATATCCAGACAATGTAATAATTATAAATGGTTATAAATAAAGAATAAAATTATTGGAAAACAAATATCCAAGTATTCATAAAAAAAAAAAGTAATGTTTAGTTTCTAAAAAAATAAATCCAAATAATTTAGTCTTTAACTTATTTACAGCTTGTTTGATTGATGAAAAAAGTTTTTAAAAAAAAGAAAAGAAAAGGAGAGAGAAAGAATAAGAAAATTAAAATGACAGAATTAATTTTTAAAAAATTAGATATAATAAATAGAATAAAAAAATTAAAATCATAATTTCAATACCATCAATAAAAATCATGAAGTATGTATACATTTAGAAGGGGGAATAAATTAATTAGTTCTATAGTCTATTTCTTTTTTGTTTTTAATTTCAATTTAGAAGATTAGTTTTTATCATTGGTCCCACGCATTTTACCGTACTCCAACATTTTTTTTCTATCACTTTGTCGAAATTTATTGATAACTACGATGAACAAATACATCTTGTCTGATACTAGTGTTTTAAAAATTGAACTGACTAGTCGGACCGAAATTGGAGGGGTCACTGGTCTGGTCTGATTTTTAGACTAGATATGCTATTGAACCGGTGAAAATCAGTCAAAATCAGTGAACCGACAATTTTAAAATTTCGGTGGTTCAAATGCATTTTTTTCAGGACAAAACGACGTCGTTTTTATAAAAAATATAATAAAACTTTATTCAAACCTTATTTGAAACGATATTTTGTATTACTTTGTTGTGAGTGATGATTATATTTAGAATTTGAATGTAAAAAATAAAATGTGAAATTATGATATTTTAAAATTGTAAAATTTTTATAGGTGTTGTGATATTTTTTAGAGACTAAGTCATCCGGTTCGACCGATTTAATAAATATATAATATTGCAATATAGACCAGTTTATTCAACCGAAATATCTAGTTTAATCTGATTTAGTCATGTGGTTCGACCAGTGACCCAGTACGCTTGTCGGTTTGATAATCGATCTAATTTTTAAAACATTGTCTGATACATTTACCCAAATAAGGTCATACAATGCATGATAGTTATTCTCTATATCGTATGTTGGTGGATGATATATGTTTCACTTAGGGTAGCAAACAGGCATGTCCGCCCCATTTAGGCCTGTCGCGCAAATGTCTGCATACAAAGACCTATTTAGCTTGTACAGATAATCCCTCTCGCCTTTTTCTTCATACCTTTCATGTTGCTTCATGAGGATTGTTTTATCTAGATCACCATACAAAAAAGCAATCTCCACATCCATATGTTACAGTGCTAGGTCAAACTTTGTCACCATAGCATTCGAATGGACATGTACTTAACAATAGAAGAGGACACGTCATTGAAGTTGACTGACTTGTTCTTTCCTATTCAATCCCCCATCAACCAATCTTGCCTTGTATCTCTTTGACATCACTCATTTGATTCATTCTTTAACCTTAAAGATCCACTTACAACTGAATAATCGGGCTCTGTGGATCTCTTAATCAGCTCCCGAGTGTTGTCATCATTAAGAGATTTCTCTCAAAAACTTTTACCACAGACCATTAGTAAAATATAAATAAAATATTTATAATAACAAAAATATATATCTTTAAACAAGTATCTGACATTCGTTGTATTCCAAAAATTCGGTCATACGCCAATCAAATTAACCAGTGCTAGAAAATTACTAACTTGGACTAGTTTTTATTGACTAACAACATAGAAGTAGAAAGTACATGCAATATATCCCTTCCATCAGGTCAACGAAAAACCAATGGAAAGATGAAGTGGCAGAAGGCAAAAACTCTTGCATATAAACATGCCATTGCAGCCTACGGAGCTGCTTTGGCAGACCTCCCTTCACAAATACCTATGATGATCGGAAAAAAATTAAACCCGTCATTCTGCAATAACCATGCATGGCCTCTGTTTAACTACATCTCTCAAAGGGCAATCAATGATTATAGTACTCATTGCATGCAACCTTTTACTATATATAGGACAAGTAAAACTTGGACTGAGGGGACAAGTAATACTAAGAAAGAACTGAGTTGTGTTACTGTCTGTTATCACAGGTAGGGAGAAACAACAAGCTTCTAACCAGATTAGATTTTGGAATAACAAGAACTGTAATATATTTAAGCCGGTTTTTTTTTTTTTACTTTGACTTGCAGTTCAAGAAGATTGCACCAATGAGGAAGCTAGTCTGAAAATTCAAAGCCTCACTTGCATACATAAACAAAAAGCATGTTCCCATGAAACAACATAACTCTTAGCCAGAACTAGGTTCATATGCCCAACCTTGTCTATAGCAGTGTAAGGTTTTTCTTTTGATTTCTTCTCAAAATTTGGCAGTTTGATGTTAGGTCATGCGCAATGGGTAAAAACTAAAAAGTACCTGAGCATGAGCCACATCAAGGTTTCTAACTGCCCGGCGCATCTTGCTCTCAGTGATGATAAAGCAGTATTGTCAAATTTGTTATGACAGATTTTTATGCCAATCGCCATACGCCACAACAATTATATCCACCATATTCCTGTCATAGGCTGCATTACCATGTTACTGCCACAGACAACAACGCTGTGATAAAGAGAGCATATTAACTGTCTAAAAGCTTTGAACCTCTTCATGATGTTATTGAGTCAAACATGAAAAAGAAACACATACAAAACAGGAGGAGTTTACTTGAACTCTGCTGCATAATTTGCCTCAAGATTTTCATTGGCAAGCACATATTTGGCCTCTCTAGGGAAAGTCAGTGACAGTTTGGACTAAAACATATAGAAAGGATCATAGTTTTAATAAAAGGAAAATATTCCTGAAATGGGGTGAAAGTGGAATAAAGAATGGTAAAAGAAATGCAAAAGGTGAACAAAAAACTGACCTCTTTTCTTCCTTTGTGTTGATAGAAAAGCAACGGAAGAGAGAACGTGGGATGTTAGCACAGTTGTCAAAGTTACTTGTAAGAAAAGCGTAACATGAAATCTAACACTACTTTATGATTCCATTATTGAATATTAATATCACTTTAACATTATTAATCATCTATCAGTGTAAGAATGGAATATCATATGCGCCTAAACAGTGCAAGCCTACATAGTACAATCAATTTTGCTGGAGGACAGTCAAAATGGAAAAAAGAAAGGCAAAACAATGGGTTTGTATCTTTCCATTAATAAATCTCAAAATAAACATGGAAGATAACCCAGACACTATGTCTACTCTCCTATTTAAAAGGAATGAGGATTTATCTATATTCGATAATGTGATATCAATGAAAATTTTAAAATTTTCATCATGTTGTAAAAAATTTAAAGAGCTTCTTTCCGATAGACACCTTGCTAGCATCCTCTTCTTCTTCCTCCTCCTCTCCCTCTTCTTCTTCCTCCTCCCCTTCGTCCTCATTCTCAATGTCATTGATTATGCTTCCATCTTCATCTCCATATTCCAGTGTACCACTTTCTTCAACGTGGTCCACAGAGTTGGTTGTAGCACCATTGCCATCAATAATGTATGTTGGTATTTCAAACTGTAAAAAGCATTTGTATGTTAAATAAATCACAACATATATTGAATTCCAATCAAATAAAACCAATCATCAAAATAATAAGATTAAATTACCCTTACAACTCGATCATCTTTGACCTCCACAGACTTAACTGTTGATACCTGCACTAGAGTTGTGGTTTGGATATTGTCATCAGCTACTGCTGCTTTAAGATTTTCATCACCTGCCTTCTGTTTACTATCTGAATCTTCTTTTTCCAAGTTCTTTGATCCATTAGTTAAATCTTGTGCTGATGAAACAGTATCTGCACTGTTCAAGGAAAGACGTGACATCAAACCACTGACGACAATAATGAATGCTGCTATATATAACATTACCAGCTACTTACAGACACATGAAAGACACAATCAGTAACGTCCTTGACATCCTCTGGCAGTAATCTAAATGACTAAATGGCATTAAATAGTTTCTCAATCGGGCAATCGACATTCCTATTTCCTCCTATTATACACAGTATCTTACTTATTTTTTGAGAAGTATCCACCACAGTAAATCCATGTGTGCAGTTCCTTCAGATAATCCAGAAAAGAAATCCAAAATCCATATTTCAAATAGCCTTGGTCATAAGATTCTAGTGCTGTCTGAACCCAATATAAATTACATAATCAAGATTGAGTGCCTTCAACTAAGATCATTTTCATTTCACTAGATCATTATGAATAATCAAACAAGAAATCAACAACTATCTCTAATCTTTCAACATGGGTGGGTATCCAGAATATATTTTAATTGACATACAATGATACAACATATCAGAAACTGCCATCTCAATCTAAATTGTCATTAATATCTGATAGCTAGTGCATTTATGTCCATATAAATAATCAATCTAGCACATAAGTAGCGATTAATGCCAAAATAGCCAGTTTCATAACCAGAATATGAAAATGACTATTATGGGTATGTTACAATTTCCTCAAAAAATCTCTGGATACTTTGGATCCAAAGACTATCAGTTTTTCAACTGTCAACCAAACATAACTATATCATTCTTTCTATTACTGAAATGTAAAAATCACGACGACTGGACAAAACAGTTGGAAACATCAATTGACATAGGAACTGTTATGATCTACCAACAAAATATGGTCAGGGAAAGAGTTGTGTTTATTACAAGGTTATAATAATTATTTCAAACCATAAAAGTTTCCCATGGACAATAAATTTCAACACTCCCATGGATTTCATTCACAAGGGAGGGTTTGGGAAAATATAATCACATTAGACGGGGATAAGATTTATATGTAAAATTTATTTTTTAAAATCCCAGAACTAACTCCACATCTCACTTTTATAGAAGACTAGTGGGAATGTAATAATTCTTAACCGAAATCATAAATAAAGACAAGTTTTTTATCGATGTGTTAAGAGACAAGTTTTTCATCGATGTGTTAAAAGACAAGTTTTTCTTACGAAAACATTTTTTATTTTCATTCTCTAAAATTTATGTCAAGTTTACTTGCTAACAAGAAGTTATTAGACTCTTGAAGTGAACAATTGTGTGTATTTTTTTTAAAACAATGAAAATGTCAGATTATTTTCATTATTTTTAAAAATATAGCATCTCTAACAAGCATTTCATCTTTATCCATCACAATTGTTCATTTAATGTCTCACACCTTTTGATTAGCAAGTTAAAATGAACACGCATTATAAAAAATGAAACCAAAAAATCTTTTCAAAAAGAAAATTGGGCCTAATATTTCAATTTGAATAAAGCTTGGAAATGACAATAACAATCAAGCCATATCAGTGCACCGAATTAGCACACCACAATTTTACTTTATTCCTTAATAATGGGAAGGGGCAACAAGAGGGGAAACGAGTAATGAGTTACTTCAGAATTAAAGTTTCAGGAAAACTACCAAATAAATAAATACAACCAGTGTGTACACTGGCAGTGATACAATAAAATAAAACATTTAACCTTTTATGGCTCCTGAAACTAAACTTACGTCTTATGCCGCCTGAGATTGTATCGTGTCTCCCTAGTAACTTGTGGGGATGGAGGAACTGTTTCCCTTTTCTTCTTGCGCCTACTAGTTGTGATACTATCTGATTGTCCTTCACTATCAGCAGTGTTCTGCTCACTTTCTACAATCCTGGAAGTTTGTGCGTGTTGCCGCTTCCTCGACCTTCTACCGATAACTTTCTCAGTATGACCGGACTCTTCTAGACTGTTTTCTTTGATATGATCAGTATCATGAGACTGCAAACTCACATTTTCCTTTGAGGATTTTCCTAGGAACTCCTTGGCCTCCTCTACCACAGCCTTCACTGAGCGTGTTCTAGCAATTCCAGATTTGCTTTTCCTCCCAGGTTTTTTTCGACCAACCTTTGGGACTGACTGTTGAGAATCATCTGGATCTCCACCTATCAAACTTTCCATGTAGCTGTTGTCGTCCATGGATAAAGAGTATTCATTATTCACCTCTCTAACAATGTTATCGGATTGGAAGTGTGGTGTATCAGAAGAGGGAAGAGCAGCTCCACCTGCTATCTGTTGTTCTGGAACATTAATTACTGGTCCTTCTATATTAGGAGGTGCCGTAGGTTCTTTTACTTTTTCTATATTAACATTTACATCAGACTCCGGCGACGTCCCACCCATATATGAAGTACCAACAGAATCTGTTTTTGTACTTGGGGATAATTTGAAAATCTTGGACGTGCATTTGCGGAGCCAAGACACAGGCCTTGTAGATCCAGAATAGTTTGAGCCAGAAGCAATAACATTATCCTCGAAGTTCTTAAGTTGTGTATCATTTAAAACAGGGGAGGGAGGCAAGGGAAGAACATCAATTTCTTTATTGTCAGGTAGGTGAAGATCAGACACAACAACGTCCCTAACAACTTCCCCACAGTCCTGGCAATTCCTGAGCTTCTCAACAAGTGCGATAAAATGATTTCTTTCGGCCACAAGGCGTTCACGCTCTTTCCTCACTTTCTGGCTAAGATTCATAAGCATTTCAGAATCTTGATGCATCTCATGCTGGTCAGACTTTAGCTGTTGCTTGTTTGTCTCAAGTTCTTTTCTCTCATTCTCTAACCTGGTCCCCTCAGACTTTACTTCTTCCCATTCCTTTTCAGCGGCATCCTTCAACGTATCAATATTATTAAGCTCTCTTTCCATCTCCTCCTGAAATCTTCTCTCTCTTTCCTGTAGGTTTTTCTCCATCTCCTCCTTCCTTTTTTGTATTTCATTCTCAAGATTTCTTGTTTTCCATTCAAAATCTTCAAGCATTTGTGCCTTCTCATTTTTTATCTTTTCAGATAAAAGAAATTTCTCTTGTGTAATTGAATCATTAAATGATTCCTTATCCAATTCAAGCTTTTCCAGCTCTTTCTTTAAATGATCTTGCATATCTTGCTTCTCTCTTTTCAACCTTTCTTCCTCACTGTTCTTCAGTTTTCTTAACCTTTCTTTCTCCTTATCAATTTTCTGTTGTTCTCCACTAATCTCAGATCTTTTCTTATCCAGTTCTTCCCATTCCTTCTCAAACCTAATTCTCTCCTCCCTCAAATTTTCAGCTTCCTTCATAATAAAATCCTTCTGCGTTCTGGTATGCTCTATCTCCTGCTTAAGTTCCAATTGCAAACGTGAATGCTCTGATCTCTCATCTTCAGTAAGCTTCAAATTTTCAGTGTCTTGGCATATTCGCAGCTCCTGCTGAGAAATCTCAGCTCTAATCTTCCCAAGTTCAACATTTAAGTTCTCCAAACTCTCCCGTTCAGCAAGTAAGTGCTCTTTTTCCTTCTCCAGCTCTTTCTCTTTTATTTTCATAGTCTTTTCTTTCTCCTTCAAAGACTTCAACTTTGTTTCAAGTTCCTTATTTTGCTCCTTTATTCTCTCAGATTTCTTACTCAAAGCCATCTCTTCTTTTCTAACCTTTGTTTCCATATGGTTTACTTCGATTTCCCTATTCTCCAAAGCCCCCTCCTGGATGCTAAACTCCTCAGCAAGGTATTTCCGCTTTTGTTTCATTTCAAGCTCAAACTGCTGCAACTTTAAATCCAGAGTATCCTTTTGCTCATCAAGAAGTTTCTGAATCCCTTCCTGTAAGAAATATATGTACAAGAGTTAGAATGCAACAAGATCGTTTCAATTACTCAATGTAGTTATAATTCAAGTTAGGTCAACTAGCATTCAGAAAACACACTACATATCACATGATAATGGGTTTATATAGTAAATATTCAGTTTATTTTCCTACTTGATAATTACTTTTAAGAGATAGCATTTATTTACTAATTTAGTAATGTTAACTATATAAGTAATTACATTTCAATCCTTCAACTAAATAATTAAGATCAAGTTTTAGGGGTAAATTAGTCAATTTAATATTTAATTTTTCAATTTTATTATTTTTCATCTTTTTATTTTTCTTATTACTTTTTCATTTTTTTTCCAGCAACTACAAACCACAACAACTGATTTGGTTTGGACTATCAGATTTAGAAAACATTCTACTGTATTGTAAAAATACCGGATGTCTGAACTTACTCTTTCTTTGACACTGAGCTTTAGTTCCAGTGCATGTAATTCTTTCTCTTTCACCTCTAGTATTTTCTTCATAGAATCCACTTTCTGCAACCATAACCACGACAATAATGATGGAAAGACCAAACCAAAGCAAATTACATGTTTACAAAAGGCAACTGAAATGCACAATAAGAAATTAAAAAACACACCTTCTCTTCCGCATCTACATCCGATACTCTTCTACTTATCTCAGCTTCCTTTTCTTTTAATATAGAATTGGCAGAGTCAATATTCGTCTCCAACACTTCTAGATCTCTCGCTTTCTGCTTCAGGTTTCTCTCCATTACAGTCACATTATTTTCTTTCTCACCAATATTTTGCCTACCATCACATAGCATATCCTCTCTTTGTCGTAGCTTCCTCTCCCACTCCTTCAAATCTTCCCTTTGTTTGTAGAATACTGTTTCAAATGATTCTCGACTGAAACAGGGAAACAATACAACCTTCAATGAACTGATTTACATAGCACAAGACTAAATATGACTTATAAGAGTACTAGAAATATTGATAAAAATTAGAACATGGTCCTTACTCAGTAGCTACTGACAAACGCTCTTTCTGAAGCAAACTTTCGCGAACCTCCACCTCTCGCAATTTCATATCTAGCTCTGTATTTTTTCGGTTAACCTCAGCAAGCCTAGCTTCTGCATCATAAAGTTTCTTGTTAACCGTTGAAGACTTCTCTTCAATTCCATCCACCAATGCATTTGCTTCATCTAGCTTTGTATGGGAGGAAGACTTGACTTGGGCAAGCTCTTCTTGCATTGCACACAAAGCTCTCTCAAGCTGCAATTAATAAATTTCAGCAAAATTGCTACATAATGAAATAGTTCAACAGACAATTTAGGACAGCCTTAAAATCAAATGAAAACAAGTCCCCCAAATCCTATAATAAAAGTCATAGGGAAAGATAGCAATTTTACTTTCTCCATTCAAGATCAACTTGTAAAATAGCAAACAGAACCAAAACGCACAACAAATTAGTGAAGTTATTAGGGGCCATGGATAAGTGCAGTGTACATGACTGCACATACATGCATACATCAATCTATCTATCTAATCATTGCAGGTTGTCCAAGAAGTCATTTGACTAAAGTATGGCAACATATCCTATATCTAAAACTCAATTATGCATACCCACCGGTGCATGATTCTTTTTTTCCTGTTGCAGACAGAGTATTATACAAAGTAAACATTATCATCCAAACATATTTTTCTTTCAAAACAACCCAACATTTATTTTAAAAACCAAACCATTGCATTTCCACATTTTCTGTGTATTATTTTAAAAGCCCTAATAATTTCAAGAACAAAAACCTAGGAATCATTTCCACACATCAAGCATATACAATGTTTTGAAAGTGTCACTGTCAGACTGAGATCTAGTTCAGCCATGAAGTAGGATCAGCTACCTAGCATGCAAAAATACTTAAGACGGTTGGTAATGAAGCACATTAATATGTTTAACAACTCTCGTCAAATCCAAACAATTGAGTAGAAAATAACTAGCTTCCATAAAACATACACTGTGAATTCCAAAATGATTAAAATGTACAACAGACAGGACTGATCAGGTCATTGACTAATTCTTAAAGATCACAAACATAGCAGTACTTACTATTACTCATATATTTCATAGTGAAGGTAAAAAAAAGGGAAAGGAAAGTAAGCAGCAGAAGTAAAAACTATAGCTCAGCCTCAAGCCTATGATCAGCTCTTCCAATACTAATCAATATCAATAAGAAGAACGAGCAAGTAAGCAAGCACAACCAAATTCAACACAAATATATACTTGAAGATAGATAAAGAGCATACATCAGATCCACACTGCTTTTCTAGACTCAATGCTTTCTTCAAATTTTCCTCTCGCTTCCCGACTTCTGATAATGCAATCAAATGCGAAGATTGTTCTCGTTTTAAAACCTCTTCAGTTTCAGCTAGTTCTTGCCTCAGCCGATCAAACTTGGAACTCCACTCTTGCTTCTCAATCAACAGAAGGCCCATGTTGTACTGATAGTCAAAAAGCTACCAAAAAATGAAAAGAACCAAAGTTCATCAATGGTCAATCATCAACAAAATGACATACGGTTTCCAAAAGAACAAACTGTTACAATGATGTTCTAAAAGCACAACATTGAGATGCAACCATGAAATTGTATAATAGCCAAAGAGTTCTCTTAAATCTTAACTACCCACCTAGATACATTTGTACATATCTTTTTACTTTATTCTACAGTGGTAATTCTTGTTTAGATTACATCACATTATCATGACAATGTTTACGCCATCTGTTAAACAAATTCTTGAAAATATGAAATAAAGTAAAACAATGCTACATTTTTGTAAGTATAAGATAATACATAACAATGTTAACACATTACTTTCTAACAAACTCTGTCAAAAATTCAATAACACATTATGTTGATGACCTGGTAAAAAAAATTAACAAAAACATTGTGATAAAAAACAGGCTAAAAATTTCTCGGACAAAATATGCATGTACAGAAGTATAAAAGTTTCATAAAATAAAAGAAAACACAAGGATTACCCAGGCAATCAAGACTCAAGAGACCTACTTTCTCCCACAAATTCCCTTGCTAACTCCTTTCATAGTCATACTTTATCACTCTCCCACACGGTGTTGTCAATTGCAAATCTCAGAAAATAAGGGTTTGCTAAATTCCTCTATGCAACAGTGTTATAGTGCCGCTATAGCAGCTATCTAACATTTTGTACTATATGACATGTTGCAGAACAGAATAATAGCAATTTGTTCAAATTCCACAACATTATAGCGATATAGATGCTACTTAACTAATCCGTTCTCACCACCTATAGCCCTAGTGTACATTTCCAACAACAAGAATATATCTCCATTCTAAATACTGGAAAAACTATTGACAAATGGTTGAAATTTTATGTATCTACAAAATTTCAAAAGTACCCATTTTACAATCACTGTGCCAATAGTTTACATGCAATAACAGGAAGTGATTTGCCTTCATACATACAAAACATTATTGAGCAACTTCAACTACATTTTAAAATTAAAATTAAAATTAAAATAACAACAACTACTAACAAATCCTAATTGCAAGCATCTAATCAAAATCAACCCATGATCTTATTTGCAAAATACCTGAAAAGTAACTAAATTCAAATAGCAGAATTCTCTATAAAAGCAAAAAAGAACATAATAATCATAAAATTCAGCACAAACGCATCAATTCAAGCGAACCCTAACCAATTCAAACTCAAAACTTGCACAAATCAAAACCAAATAAACCAACCTCTTTTTCAAGCCTTGATAGTTTCTCCATAAGCGCTTCCTGATCCTTCCTCTGCATCACCGCTTCATCCAACAATCCAACCTCCCTAAACTTCCTCCAATCCTCGGCATACCCAGCATCCAACCCAGAAGCAACCATTACCTCATCTCTAGCTTCAGTCAAAGAACCTAATGGCGGCGGAGGCAGCGGTTCATCAGCGATAACTACGGCCTTGCCTTTTGCGGATGGTGTAAGGCCAGAACCAGGCGTTGAACCGACTCGATGCGGTGTGAATGTTGTCGTCGCAGATGTGGGCCGTGCTTTCCTCTGCGGCGTGAACATTGTGCCGTCGATTTTGGGGAATTTCGCCGGAAAAGTTTCACTCTAAAACCACGGTTAGGGTTTCGCCGGTAAAGAAAAAGAATGAATAGTTTTTGAAATACGAACGGTGAAATATTTGGAACCGAATTTTGCACCAACGATCAAATTGAGAAATAGAATATTGTATTTTTTTAAAACCTAATCAATGTATTTTTTTTTTTTTTTATAAAAAAGAAGAGTTAAAAGGTAGTGCACTGACGGTGTTAAATTATTTTACACTGTCATCCAATAGGGAGTGATGAATGTGTCATGTCATTAAAGTTTTTTTTAAATAAAAGAATGTTTTAATTGGATGCATGGTGGTGATTGGTTGACAGTGTAACAATATTTTACACTGTCAGTGCATGACCCCTTTTCTCAAAAAAGAATAGGAATATTTTGGTGTTTATTGAACATAATAAAATTAGTTTTTTTTATTGTAGTCTATTAGTTTTTTAAAATTTAATGGATATGTGAACCCGTGTGTAAAATAATTTAATGAATTTATTTTATAAAATATTTTACGTAAGTAATAAAACTGTCAAATTCATGATAATTGTAAAATAATTGACATATCTATAATCAATCACAATCTTTAAATTATTAAAAAATTTGAAAATAAAATGTAAATGTTATTAATTTAATAGAATTATATACAGGAAAAATTTGTAAATATATTTTAACAACTCGCTAGATAATAACGGCCACCGATTCCACAACTCGGCGGTGCCCTTCGCCATATATATCCAACGATTTTTCTAGGGTGTTTGGTGCCTCATAGGATTCACCTGAAGTGTTTGGTGTAAGGTCCCTGGAATACTAGTGTTATCGATTAAATATAGTATATCTTGCCAGTTACATTGGGACGATTTGTCGTAATTGAGTTCGATGTACATGTCGTCGTAGTTGGGCCGTGTTGGAAGGGTTATGGGTAGGCGGGCTGGTCGATTGAATTAGGACATTAATTCATTTTGGAAATGAAGCAACGATTATTGTGGTGTTTGACAGGCATGTGTTGGTTGAGTGTTTTAGCGATGTAATGTTTGGGTGTTTTGGTAGTGTGATGTTTGGGTGCTTTGGTGGTATGATGTTTAGGTGTATGTTAGTTGGGTGTTATGGTAGGATGTGGTGGTATCATATGCCTCATCGGTGCTATGGTAAGATGTGGTGGTGGCATATGTTTATTGGTGGTATGAGTCGTGTTCTTCGCTTTATGATTGGGTGTGTGGCATGAATTGGTTGCGGGTTTTGTAACACCCTTCTAAACCCCACGTATAATTTACGGGTAAATTAATTAAAGCAAGTCACACAAGGGTGTCACACTTCATAAAAACAGCATAAATATGTTACTCCGTGACACGGGTTACACAATTTAAGATTCAACTTCTCAAACAGTACGCATTCATGATGCTTTTACGGCATTAATGCTCGTTTAAAAACGTCGCTGCAAAATCATCATCATTTAATCTTTATTTATAAAATAAAATACACTTTGAGTCTTGAAACATTTAACTCGAAACAAAATAAATATAGTTCCACAAAATTGTTTCTAAAATAAACAACATTGTAGTTTAGGAAATTCAAAGGTCAATCCCAACCCGATGTTGCATGATCAGAGCAGAAACCACTTAATAAAACAATAATAAAGGAAATGTCTTTGCAACTAGCTTCCACTTACTTCCCCGAAAACTAATCTTGAGTATATGCATGCTACCCACGTAGAGACAACATTCAAACAGAAGGGGCGGTAATCATAATCAATTACAACATATATAAGAAAGAATAGATTTGCAGTAGTTAAAAGCCATGAGTCAACAACATCAAATATATCATATATTCACACCCCAATTATCACAGTAATTCATGCATAACTTCCATCATAAAGCTCACAAATAAATCACAAAATGAATACAAGTATCACCAAATCACATAGCATCAACAAAATTAGGCAATATCGCATAGAATGTTATGCAACAACACTGACTCATTGCATGTGGTACCAATTTATGAATGCAAAGGTTCATCTCTCTCCCTAATTCACCACCATAGGATACGTGATCTTCCACCATAGAATCTGGTTCACTCTTGAACTTGATCACATTACAAAAATCATTATCGCCGGTGTAGGTAACGCTTCACTAATTCCCTCATCATAGGAAACTAGCTACTCGAACCACCACCATAGGATCTAGGCCACGTCATAATTAGAAACGAAATTTTGATACCATGGATTCATGGACTCTCAGCATGCAATAACAACAACACGCATATGTTTGACCTTGGCTAGTCAAGTGTATCATCAACGACATAATCATCATCAATATAGTATGTACTATATATTTGGATATGCAACATCATCAAGACATCATCAAATTATCAGCATCAATATTAATATCATACCAACATCACCAACATCAACACCACAACAACAATATCAATCTTCATCATCATAACAAGTCCTCATAACACAATATTATCACATCAATGCAATAACTCTTCAACAGAATATATAAACAATCAACTTCACAAACATATTAGACATAGATATAATACTAAAAAAATTCACATATTTATGTCATGTTATAGATCTGTGTGTTAGCTTTTTAATGATTTAAACGATGTGTCAAACGGAGTTACAAAACTCAAGTTACGACACTTTTAATACACGCTGCTAGAACATTTGCCCAGGCCTCGCCCAACGAATCACCATTTGCCCCGAGTTCGCCCGACGAATTTCCTAGCGAATTTTTTGCCCGGAGCTCGCCTAAAGCTCTCCCGGTGAATTTCACAATTCCAACAACCCCCAAGTGTGATTCGCTACAGTACAAGCCTTCCTAATACTCAATTTTCTACTCATGCGTCATCCAGATTCATTAGAATCAGTATGATACAAACCTCAACAACAACAAATTCACACATACATATAGAATTAATATCATGGCATATAAATCATCATCACCAACGATTATTCTACTGCATTTATTATCAATCAAATTAGGCACCAAAACCTACACATACCCTTCCCTTATACCAATCATAATTGACAGTAATTACCCACTATTACCTTAGAGTATCTCCAGCAAGGATATCTTCAAGCTCTAAAAATGGTTTCCTCTTCCTATGCCTTTCTTATTTGTCCTAACCTCTTTTTCACATTCTCCCAATATTTAATGTACGATATAAACGATCTCCCTTATTCTTTATCCCTTTTTATTATTAAGAAATATTATCCCAATTAGGTTTTTCCTCATATGCCCTCACTTACTCTCCAAATGACCACCTTGTCCTTATTTCCTCTACACATCTAATTTATATTATTTTCTCAATATCTTAATTATTAGTAACATAAAATATTATTTAATTATTCGAATATATTCTAACTCAATGTCTTACATCCTCACTAATAATCAAGTAAACACAATAATCATGTAATATTAATAAATAAATATTATAAACAACAAAGTTCTAAATTGGGGGGGTTACATGTTTAGGTGTATGTGGTTTGGTAATCATGATCAGTTGGTTATTGGGTGTAGGTATGTTGGTAATTATGTTGGGTTGGTTGTGGGGTGTAGGTGGGTTGTCAATTTTGTTGGGTTAATCGGTAGGTGTATGTGTAACGTCCCGATTTATTTAATGAATTTTCGTAAATAAATTATGTGATTTTGTATGTTTGTACTTTGTGATTTGATGTTGATCGTACCTGATCAGAAGGATCGTCAAGGTCTGCAACGTGTTGGGCTTCTGTGAACTAGGGGTGTACCAGCAAGGTACTCTGATGTCGAAGTAAGTTTGAGAGCAAGGAGAGCAAGTACAGAAAAGGTGAAGTGAATGAATATGGAATATCTGACTCTGTAGTGAAAGAGGGTATTTATAGTCCCAGTCGTTGGGCCAAGATTTCCTTATTGGGCCAAATCCATTGGAGGCCCACATGCTAGGAAACTACCAGAATCCTACGTGGTAGGGCTGAGTCAGCAATTGACTCACATTCTGGGTGGACAAAGCGCCAGGTTCGGAGTGAGTTACCTGAATCCTTCGCTTGTGGGTTGGACCACGTACTCTTCAGTAGGCATGTGGGTTCGACGCTCATAACGGCTAGCGTGTGCGCTTATTGGGCCTGGAACCGGATTGAGCCTGTTCGGCCCCAACTCATGGATTGGACCTGCTCAGTACTGGCACAAGTGTTGGATCTGCTCGGCCTAGACAAAAACATATGTGTTTGAGGAACCTTTGGGTGTGGGGTAATAGTCTTAGAAATGTAGAATTTAAGGTGTTTGTGGTGTATGAGTAAAAATGTAGAGATTTGGGGTGGTAGAAGTGGAACTAATTACTATTAGTTGATTAGGAGTATTTTATTTATTTAATTAATATTAGGAAAATATTATTTAAATAAATATTTAGTTGGACTCTAAGTTGATGTCATTGTTCAAAACACACCGGGGAAGATGATATTTGTTGAAGCATTTTGAATTGTAATTTGACCGGTCACTATTGTGCATCTCTAAACCAGTGAACCTGATGATCATTGTTTTTGCAGTCCAAACTGCAACATCTTTGGGGTTAATTTCATGGTTCAGACCTAGATATGGCCTTCGGATAAACTGTAGAGAAAAATATATTATTAGATTAGTAAATTGTTAATAGTAAAACTAAATTATCGAGATGATGAGTAGAATTATTGGTTTAAAACATTGTTTGGTCCAAGGTGAACCAAAATATTTTGATCGACTGTTATACAATGTTTAAGAAATTTGTTGTAGTTCATCCCTCGAACAGACAACCTTAACCAAAATAATGAAAATAAATTATTTACAGTTATTTATAGTATAAAGTAAATAAATGGAAATAATGTTATAAATTTACTTTGTCGTGTAGGGGAATGTGAAGCCGTTTTTGTTGACTGGGCAAGTGACAACATTCTCGACCAAGATCGAGCTTGGAGCAAAATGTTGTGAATTCAATGCCAATAACGAAGTATAAAACAAGGAAAGAATAAAGAACACGGAAGAAGAAGAACGCGAGAATTGGTTATAACTGCTATTCTTTTACTTTCTCTTAGAAAACAAGATTACAAGTTTACAAGAATAACAAATAACCTCTCTCACCCTAAATTAGGATTTGTAGTGTAACACCCTTCTAAACCCCGCGGCAATTTTAATAATTAATCAGAGTAAAAACATATGCACAAGGGTGCCACAATTATTCAAAACAATTAAATCAACTAAGGTCAAAGTCATGCTTTATTATTAGGAAACGATTCACCAAAACACAATCATGTTTAACACAGCGGAATACGAAACATCATCAAATACAACCAAAATGGGATCATAATCCAACACCAAATAAATTAGATAATTTCATAAAAACTCTATAACTATCGTTCCCCAGTGTTACAGATCAGAGCATGACCGACACGACCCAACATAAACGGATAAACTCTACGAGTCATCCTCACCAAGCACTAATGCCGCTACTCTTCAATCTGAAAATGACAACATGTAAGGGTGAGTCTCATTCTCAATTAGTAATTATTATGCAATTCATAACAATTAAATCAACTAAGGTCAAAGTCATGCTTTATTAGGAAATGATTCACCAAAACACAATCATGTTTAACACAGCGGAATACGAAACATCATCAAATACAACAAAAATGGGATCATAATCCAACACCAAATAAATTAGATAATTTCATAAAAACTCTATAACTATCGTTCCCCAGTGTTACAGATCAGAGCATGACCGGCACGCCCCAACATAAACGGATAAACTCTACGAGTCATCCTCACCAAGCACTAATGCCGCTACTCTTCAATCTGAAAATGACAACATGTAAGGGTGAGTCTCATTCTCAATTAGTAAATATTATGCAATTCATAAGCAACAAGCATCATAATATACCGTTCACCCAATTATACATATTCAGATTCACATCCATTATTAATTCACACAACAATAGATTACAACACATACTACAGAAATCCATACAATCATATTATGACAAAATGCATATGACACAACTGACACTATGCATGTGGTACCAATAAACCGTGGAATCAATCCACCTAACCGATCTACGCCTCATCGAGATACGGCCCACCGACACAATTTCCACACAATGGGAAATATGTCCACCAACGATCCAAACCTCACCGGGATCCAACATCAATGCACATGAATGAATGAAACACATATAACATACTTAAAACACACTAAATCACGATGAGCAACTCATCTCAACACCACATCACCGAATAAGTATGTACATGTTTCCAACATCATTCAAATAGTCATGCATCCATCACGATCATAATAACAAATCACAACCAATTCATCATCACATCAAACACATTGTCACACTTATCTCATATGCACACAATTGTTCAATTCTCATCAAGTAATTAAATCTAGTTTTTAAGGAAATAAAGTCGGATAATACCAATATTCATCATCCATCTTATAAAACACTTAATTACTTGCACAACACCCAAAACGGCACTAAGAAATGATTCACGGATCAAAAGATACGTTATTTTGAAGTTTGGAAAAATTCACACACAGCAAGGTTCGCTCAGCGGAGCAAGGCAGAAGCGAAACCCTTCAGACCCCCGCTCAGCGGACCTCAAGCGACGTCAAACAGAAGCGAACTACGTTGGGACCTCCGCTCAGCGGACCCCTCTCCGCTCAGCGGACCTACAATTTTAGCAAACCCCAAGTCTGCGACAGACCCTGCGATTTCACTTCCTTTTCACCCAGAAACGAATCCAGACATCACATACAGGCATATAATCATCATACATTCAATTATACACCATAAAACATCATCCAAACTCATTATTAACCAATTAGTTCACACAATTATCATCAATTCAATCCAAATTAGAACACCCTAACCTAACAATCCCAATGTCTAATTGAATCAAACCATACATCAATCTACCTATCACCTAAGATCACATAAGAGATACTAAAAGGAAGAGTCCCCCCTTACCTCGATGAATCTCTTGAATGCTCTCCTTCCGGCTTCACGTTCTTGCCTCTTTCTCTTCTCTTCTTTTCACGTGTTCTTCATTTTCTCCCCAATTGGTTCCCTTTTTCTTATTTTATGAAAAATAAAATAAAATAAAATATCACAACTTAGTAAAAGGCCTAACCAATATAGCACCCCTCCTTTACTAACATCACACCATAAGCCCAATATCTCATATTCCATCATTTTCCAATTAAATCCAATTTAAAATTCTAAAATTCCAATTATTTAATTTAAATCCAAATTAAATTAATAAACTGAAATTATGGGGTGTTACATGTAGTATGCAATAATGAGAGACTAGTATGCTATTTATAATAAAACCTAACATACTAACTAATGGGCTTTTTCCACAAGGCCCATTACACAAGCTAACTTAATAAACAAGCTAACTTAACAAATTAGGGTTTAAACACTAAAACCTAATTTAACATGCTAACAACCCTAGCATCTTCAACACCTGCATGCTAGATTCATCTTTGACTACAACATGCATATTTCGACACCAGCATATGAACAACCTTCAACTTCATGCTTAACTCTGTCGAACCAAGAAGCTACCTTTCGACCATACTAGATTTCGATCCAATATTTCACAAATCTCTACCTTGGACCTAACTCTACAACATCAAAGGAACAAACTAGCTTTCTTCATGCAACTTTATCAACTGCATACAGTGGAAAAACTTGCAACTCGACAATGTCTTGGTGATCATATCAGCAGCATTGTCCTTAGTCGGAACCTTCAGCACTTGGACTTCTCCACGCTCGATTACTTCTCTAACGAAATCCAGTCTCACATCAATGTGCTTAGTTCGCTTATGATATGCTGAGTTCTTCGACAGGTGTATTGCACTTTGACTATCACATTAAACAGCGATACCTGGACCTTGAAGTTTCATCTCCTTAGCAAAACCTTCAAGCCATAATGCTTCTTTCACAACTTCAGTGAGGGCAATATACTCTGCTTCAGTGGTTGATAATGCAACAACCTTCTGAAGAGTTGCTTTCCAACTAATGGTTGTGCTAAACATAGTGAAAACATATCCAGAAATAGGTTTCCTGAAATCCATATAACCTGCATAATCAGAGTCAACATATCCTTCAATTACTGCTTTACTATCTTCACCCAAGGCTCCATCATAAATTAGGACCATATTCAGAGACCCATTTATGTACCTTAAAATCCACTTCAATGCTTGTCCTTAAGCCTTTCCATGATTTGCCATGTACCTGCTTACAAGACTTACTGCATATGCTATGTCGGGTCTAATACAGACCATAACATACATCAAAAAACCTACTATATCAACATATGGAATGTTATTCATATAAGCTCTTTCGACATCAGTACTGGGACACTGATCTATACTCAGCTTGAATTAAGGGTTAGTCGGAGTCACAACTGAATTCGAATTTGACATACCAAACTTTTCGAGAATCTTTCGTAGATATGCCTCTGGAGATAAGCATAACTTCGACTTCTTTCTATCTCTTCGAATGTTAATTCCAAGAATCCTGGAAGCAGCTCCCAGATTCTTCATATTGAACTCCTTATTGAGTTCGGCCTTCACCCTCTTTACATCATCGACATTGTTGCTTACTATGAGAATATAACCTACATAAAGAAACAAAATAAGAAATGAATTAGCAGGTCGAAATATGAAGTAAACACAGTGGTCGAACTGGCTTCTAACGAAACTTATGCGTGCCATGAACTTGTCGAATCTCCTATTCCACTGTCGAGGAGTAGGGATGACAACGGGTCGGGTCGGGTGCGGGTTTCGCACTACCCAAACCCGAACCCGAAATCAACACCCGAACCCGAACCCAAACCTAAAAAGTGTTCGGGTGGAAAAATAACACCCACGCCCACACCCGTTGAGTTCGGGTTTTTTCACCCAAACCCGAACCCACAATAAAATACATAAAAATACATTTTTTCTACAACTTTCCACAAAATATTAATATATATATATATATATAATATATAATATATATATATTTATATAATATATATATATATATATATATATATATATATATATATAAATAAATAAGTGAGTGTGATTTCGGGTTTCGGGTGCGGGTTTCACATTACCTAAACTCGCACCCGAAATATCGGGTGGCACCCGAACCCAAACCCAGTCAACTCGGGTTTTCACCCGTTGACTCGGGTTTGGGTGCGGGTGGGCCCTGCAGGTTTGGGTGTTCTTGCCATCCCTATCGAGGAGATTGTTTCAGCCCATATAAAGATCTCTTTAGCTTGCACACATAATCTTCCTTCCCTTTTACGACATACCCTTCAGGTTGCCTCGTTAGGATTGTTTCATCTAGATCACCATACAAAAACGCAGTCTTCACATCCATCTGTTCCAGTCCAAAGTCAAATTGCCACCACGACAAGCAACATTCGAATGGACCTATGCTTCACAACAGGAGAAAACACATCATTGAAGTCGACATTTTCTTCATGAGTGAAACCCCTTGCGACCAACCTTGCCTTGTATCTTTTCGACGTCACTCCTTTGATTCATTCCTTAACTTTGAAAATCTATTTACAACTGGCTAACCTTGCCCCAACAGATTTCTTGATCAGAAATATTAAATTCGAACTAACAAAATTTTCTTTTGAGGATGAATATCTTTCTACAGCTTTGTCACATTAAGATCATTGGAATGAATTATATATGGTTGTTCATTTTTTTTTTATATTCATTGTTATTGTTATATAAAATGTTATCTTTATTGAGAAAGAAATGAAAAGTGCTATTATTTTATTTTATTGTTGTTATTGTGACGTCTAATTCGTTATCTAATTTTTTTTATATTATTTCTTAAATATTAATGTAGATTATTGTATTCATTATTGCATTAATATTATGTACATGAAAATAATTTGTATATAATCAAAGTAAGTAAATAAGCTCTCGTTGACTAGTATATTACTGTTAAAAACAAACCGTTAGAAATATATTGTAGGATATTATTGCAATTATTCCTTACATTAGTTACATATTGATACGGTGAATTAATCGGTCATTCTATAATTTAATTGCTATGAATTATTAAATAAATTGAATATTTATTATGATAATATTTATTAAATTTATTTGATAAATTGAAATTAATTTAGATGCTAATGATGATACATTTATTCACTTAATGTATTTTAGTGGTTTTGAATCAAATATTTAATTCTCATTGATATTAATTAAATATAAGTTAATATTATTTAATCTTAATAATGAATTGAATTAGATTACCAAAAATTAAGTAATATTTAGAAATTAAGTAATATTTAGTTGTAAAATAAAAATTAAGTAATATTTAGAAACATATAAATAAGTGAATTAAAAATGTGATTATTTAGAAATAATTTTAGATGCGTATGATGTTGATCTTATAAAAATAAATATTTCTGTGAATTATTTGTTCATATTTATTGAGTTAACTTGCAATGAAGGAGTATACTTATAGGTTTGACGGGCAAAATTTTTTGGTTGTTAATATTTTATTGTTTCTCCTGGTTGTAAAAACCTTCAATTTATTGGAAGGTTAGTGTTTAATTTATTTAATGATTTATGTGAATATTTTATGATGATTTTTAATCATATAAAATATTTGAAAATAATATGTTAATTATCATATTATATTGAGATGGACAATTGTATTATATTAATACAATGGAGATAATTGATTATGCTTCTAATAAAAATAAATATATAAGTAAGTTTATATATTTTTATCTGATAATAAGTTGTCGCTTGAAAGTCATTCAAGTAGACCTGCATAATACAAATTTATATAATAGATTTATGTTTATCATTATTGATAGTAGGGGTGGACATCGGTCCGGGTCGGGCGGTTTCGGCCGGAAAAACAACAACCGAGTGCAACCGCGGTTTGAATATGGTAACCCGTTTCTGCCTGTTAGTGCTCGCGGATTTTGCGGGTGACGGGTTCAACAAAGTACGGATTCATCGGATGGGTTGATTCGGTTGCCATAATTTTTAAAAAAAAAATCGTAACATTCAACTCCATGTTTAACTTAGTCTAATGACAAATTCTTATAGAGACAAAGTGATGCATCTGCAAATCTGAGCAGTTGAAGGTGTTGTGGGTTAAAGATAAATCATTAATATGTATGTATATATAGAAAATATTAGAGAACAAAGGTCCCTATTTTAGAAGTGTTTTTGAGATTGATAGTTGAAGTAGAATTGTGATTTATAAATTATAATATATTACAGGAGAACAAATGAAGAAGAAAGGTGTGGCTTGTGTTTCTTTAGATGATGCTCATTTGAAAAAAATGAAAAAGAAATAGATAGAGAGGAAAAAAGAAAATAGAGAGTGACATAAAGTTGTCAGTTGTTTAATTTATACAGCTGTAAAGTAGAACAAATATTATAATGATCATGATAAGAAGAGTTGTTGGCAGTGGCATAATAGATCGGTGAAAGTAATAAAAAATAATACTAGCTCGTGGATGTTTACAGTAAGCAAGATAGCACACTATCCTAATTAGAGATATCTTCGGGTTGTTCGGTTACCGCTGGGTTTCATTTGGCAAACCGCTTCCGCCCATTAGAACCCACTTAAGACAATGTAATTATACTTTTTCAACCGAGGCCCATTTAAACCCGCCCGTGACACTAAAAAACCGCACGGTTGAACCGGTTCGGTTCGGATCTGCGGGTTTTGTCCACCCCTAATTGATAGTGTTGTCATTTGAAAGTTATTCAAATAGACTTGTATAATAAAGTCATAAATAAATTTATTTATATCGTGATGGTATGATATCCTTGTTGGAGGTAATTTTGCTTATATATTTAAGCAGACATGTATAAATTTTTTTAAGAGATCAAATATAAAATGTTAAATACTTGAGTAAATATTTGAGATTTAATTGACTTAAGAGACGTCTTGGTCAATATGTTTAAGAAAAATATATCTTCTTCATTTGTATATAAAGTAGCTACTTGATAACGAGGTAATATCCTCTATTTATATGAAGTCAGATCAAAGTGATCCTAGTCGATCCTCTGACAAAGCCCTGGGAAGAAAAAAAAGTTGTGAACACATCGAGGGAAATTGGACTTAATGTCAATTGAAATTAACAAGTGATGGGAACCCAACCTTTGTGATTGGA